>NC_032015.1:15035034-15035337 GCF_001865875.1 Lupinus angustifolius | reverse complement strand
GGTCTGCAAATTTCACCTTGCTCTTCACTGATTCATCAAGTTGTGCAAACCATTCTCTCCTTCCAGTCATATGGTTTGAGCACCCAGTATCAAGATACCAGAACTCATTGCTATCTCCCCTTCCTTGCTTAGTCACAGTAGTAACCATTAGCAAGCAATGTTCTTCATCAGAACTGTTGTGCTTTCTTCTTTTGCAAGTCTTGCCTCATCTTCTCTTGAACCTTTCCACTTGTTGAATTTGCACTCTGATGCAAAGTGGCCATAGTTCCTACAATTGTAACATTGTAGCTTCTTCTTATCTAA
>NC_032015.1:15024061-15034934 GCF_001865875.1 Lupinus angustifolius | reverse complement strand
TTTCTTCCATCTGCAAGACTTCATATTCCCTTCGAAGATTCTGCAATTTCACCTTCTTGATTTTGTCAACTCCTTCATAACTCTTCTCCATGATCTCCCAAGCTTGTTTTGCAGTTTCAGCTCCATTTATCTTCTCATAATTTGCTGCATCAACACCTTGGTAAATCAGGAATAGAGCCTTGCAATCCTTCTTCTTTGCTTCATTGTACATTGCTCTTTGAGCTTCAGTTGCACCATCTCCAATCTCTTGATAGCCTTTCTGCACTATCTCAAGCACTTCTTGGAATCCAAATATAGCCTTCATATGATTCCTCCATCTATCATAGTTCTTGCTGTCTAAAATGGGAAGTGTCATGGAGAACCCGCTACTGTTTGCCATCTTCAAACTCCTTCTGTTGCTTCTGTCCCTTCCTTCTTTTCGAGTGCACAACCACACAGGTCCCTTCTTTGATTCACACAGAATCAACCTTCACAAATGAGCTCTGATACCACTGTTAGCTTTTGTTCTTTGAAGAATGCAGTATGCACACCAAGTGCATATGCTTCAATTAGCAAGAAAGAAAGAATGATGCCGAGTGAAAAGAAAGAAGAATGAATGTTGGTTTAGAGAGAAGAAGAAGATAGGATAATGATTCAATGAATATACCTCAAATTGTATTAAAAGTTCAATAGAATTCTTCACTTTAATACAATACACAAAGCTTACTATTTATAGCTACTCATCCTAACTAACTTGCCAACTAACTAGCTATATTAGGAAACTTAACTAACTATTACACAAAGCTGAATTATCTTCCAATATTCTTAGCCACATTAGTATTTAACTAAGATTTGTTATGCAGAAAGAAATTACAACTTGACTATTAATGATATTAATATATCTATACTTATAATGTCTAAACAATATAAAAATATAAAACATGATATAATTACCACCATAGAAAATATGTACTTTCCTATTTTGTCATTAATGTTTTTTAATTTCTACAAAAAAAAATCTATATAATTCTAGGTAACTACCACAATCACATTAATTATAAATTGAAATTATCTCTCTCACTTAAACCGGATTTGTAGTAAATAAAAACAATTATAATTCAAAATAGAGAATAATATATCTTCATATTAGGATATAACTTATCTCATTCAGTCAGTAAAAATGTGACATGTGTGCTATCTTGTTTATTTTAAAAAATATTTTTATATAAAATGATGAAACATGACACATGTCATGATTTCACTGGCAGGAGGAGATAACTTATCTCCTTATACCAGGAGATACTTCATTCCCTTTAAAATATACCAATACAAAAACACATTATAATTCTAAAGAAAGATTTGATGTGGTGCTAGTTTACATAAAGTCAATCTTGAAGATTAAATTTAGGTGCATAGTTAATATTATTGAGTGACAATTAGGATTTACTACTAGACTATATGTATGTATTGTTAGCAGAGGCGGAGCTTAGTTATGGCAGGTGGGGGCAACTGCCCCCCTGAATTTTTTTCTTTTTTTTTTTCAAATTCTTTTTAAATATTCTTTTATCTTTTATAAATTGTGTAATCCTTCTAAAAATTATAGATGATAGATAAAGTTCTTTACATGTGTAAATATTGATATTGCTTATAATAAACTTTTATTTCATTTTGGTTCATAATAATTTTAGAGTTTAAAATCTGTGCACTGACAGTGTAAAGTTTTTTACACTGTCAGCATATCATTCACCACTGATTTGTAATTTTTTTGTTTAAAAGTCTACGGTAATTAACATATGAATAGTGGAGATTTGCTGACAGTGTAAAAACACTTACACTGTCAGTGTATACATATTAAACCCATAATTTTATACTTATGAAATATATTATAGGAGATAATGCATTTGCCAAATTTTGCACCAAAAAATACTAAGATTTTATGAATTTTTATATATCATTTAATATTGATAACATATATATTATTATGCAAACCTTCTACCATGTGGATTTCAATGCGAGTTTAACAAAAGATTTACTGGAAATGTTAATTTCAATGTTTTATTGTTGATATTGTTAACTATTCATATTTGAAAAACTTTAAATCATCTATGAATTAAGTGCAACTTTGATGATATGAAAAAAGTGAATGTATATTATTTGTTTGATCGAGTTATTCGTCTTATCTTAACTATTTTGGTTTAGCAACTACAGGAAAATCATTTTCAGCAATGAAGACAATCAAACAAAATCTTGTAGTAAAATAAAGATGAATTTCTTATAGACCACGTGGTAATTTATATTGAAAAATAAGTTGCTAGAAATTTTAACCTTAATTCAATAATCAATGAATTAAAGCCTTTAACAAAGATCGACACTTAAATGAATGTATAATTTTCTTTAACGTTTTAATTGTTAATTATTGTTATTTAGAACTAATGTTATTTTGAAACTTTAAAATAATTATTTATATTTTTTGTATTTTTTGTTAATTAATCAATCTTAATTATAATTTGTAATTAAAAACTATTGCCCCTCCTAAATGTTATGTCAAGATCCGCCACTGATTGTTAGTGTAAAGATTTACACACAATTATATATCATATTCATATACCTTTCATTTGTATTTTGTTTTTAATTATCAATAATGATTGAAAATAAATAAGAATGATTGATTCACAATGTATAAAATTCTTACACTGGAAGTACATTCATTTTCTCCCCCGTATTATTATTATTGGGAGACAATTATTATTTGTCTAACTTCTACCAATTAAAATGAAAATCTTGATAATATGGTAATTATATATATATATATATATATATATAATAATTACTTTAAAATTAGTTTATATAATAAAATTTATTATATATTTATTAATTTTTAATAAAAAGAATTGACGATGAATTGTTTCTTAAATAAGAAGACAAAATAGTAGGATATGAACATAAAGAAATTAAGATACAATATATATAATAATATCACAAAATTGAAAATAAATTTGATAATAGTTTATAAAATAACATGTAATTAGATGAATTATATGTATTACACTACAAAAGGTGGTATACATATTTTCTGTACATATAATAATAGCATAAGAGATATGATTTTAATATAAATTTGTTATGATAATAGCACAAAAGGAAAATAAAATTATTTGGTA
The DNA here is from genome assembly GCF_001865875.1 of Lupinus angustifolius. Lineage (NCBI taxonomy): Eukaryota > Viridiplantae > Streptophyta > Magnoliopsida > Fabales > Fabaceae > Lupinus > Lupinus angustifolius. The sequence continues at coordinate 15,031,794 of NC_032015.1, read as the reverse complement.
ATTTATAAAATGATTTTAATGTTGTCACTATTTTTAAGATAGTATATATAAAAATAGCAAAAAAGGTATTAATTTAATAGAGCAAAAAAAAGAAGCTTAAATATAAGTTCTATCTTTCCAATAAAATAAATAAATTAAAAGCCATGATTTTAATAGAAAACTTTCATTTTTAATTCTCTTAATACAAACGTAAATGGCCAAAGAAAAAATAATACTGAAATTAAAATAGTGTATATAAAAAACAAGACAACGTACCTATATTCTTAAGTACATGCGGTAATAATCTGCCATTTAAATGTTTTTCTTTTACATCAATAACTAATAAGTTACTCGTGCATTTACATATGACAGTAATTTTATGTTGCATGGTTAAGAACATACATATTACTCGTGTATACGCATAGTTAAGAACACACGTGTTACCCGTGCATTTATTTGGTTAAAAACACACATGTTACTCGTGCATTCGCATGGTTATGGACATACATGTTACTTGTGCATTCACCTGGTTAAGAATACACATGTTGCTTGTACATTCGCATGATTAAGAACGCACATGTTACCTATTCATTCGCATGGTTAAGAACACATGTGTTACATGTGCATTCACATGATTAAGAACACGCATGTTACTCGTGCATTCAGAATATGCATATTACATGTGCATTCACATGAGACATGTTGATTTTGATGCATGTTTAGAAGCACACAAGTATCAATATTATTATTATTATATATATATATATATATTATTTATATTGTGTAATAGTTTGATAAAATTAAAAGAAATATATAAAAACACAAATATTGTAAACTAATTAAATTGTATTATTTTTGTTGTAATTATTCAATCTTCACTTGACGTCTATATATCTATTATGTGCAAAATGTTTCCACACCTTTTGTATTATCAAGAATAATTTTAAAATCCACAACTTCACCACCAATCTGGGACGGAATAAACATATATTCATTAGTCAAATATAAATTTATAATGAAGTCAACACAATCATGTATGTGCTTAAGAGATTTTCAACATTATGCATTGAGTTTACATTATTAGGTTGATATATAATTAATTGATAACTAAGAACTTGTTACTACCAATAAACCTCAACAACACTAGTACAATATGAGATATATATCTAATGACACATATGAGAGTCATTGAGAGTTTTGAAAGCATGATGTTGACACATAATATAGAGAAGAAAAATAATGATTGAAAAACAGAACTAAAGAGCCTGAACATTTAGAAAGCATAAGAAGTTGATGGTAATATTAGACAAAAAACGAACATAACATATGAGAAGCAAAATAGTGAAAAACAATGAGAAAATTATAGAAACTCTTAAGGCAACAAAACTTTTAAAAGACAAGAAGCAAATCAAAGGTAAGAGCAACTAAAATGCTTGTAAAAATTGAATACTAAGATATATTCTTTACACGACCACATGTATACCCCAAGCCTAACCATTGAAGAATATGAGGAAATATTAAATGACTTTTTAAATGACTTCTTAGTATTAATAAATAATATATGTATTGCTTTGAAACTTCTTAAATGATTGTGTAAATTGTGAAAATGAAAATATTAAACGCAATGAAAAGTAGCATTAAATGGAAAAGTGAAAAAAATTCATAGTAGTATTAGTAGATAGAAAAAGAAATGCAAAAAAATATTATTACATATGTAATAATTAATTGAACATATAGTCAGCAAAAAGTCTTGAGTACAAATTTAAATAATAAATAAAATCTTTAAATTGGAACACTAATAATATAAATAAATAATGATTTACTTTGAAAATGATAATTAAATCACTAAATGTTTCAATTTCTTACCTTTGGGAACTGAAAAGTTGGTATAGAAAAATGTTTTACATATGAAAATAATTAATGAACAAAATGTTAATCACTTTATAACCTATATATTTGGTTGACTAATAAATACAATAAAAATTTATGTTGTTCATTTTTAATATATTTTTTATGATATGTTTACTATTGTTACTATTTTAAATAGTAACATTTCAATATTAGAAACAAATCTAAACTCTAAAAATATATATACATAATGAGCAATGCCTAAATTAAAGAATCATAAATAATTCAAACAAAATATAAATTAAATATATGTTACAATGCATACAACTTTGTATTGTTAGAATTATGTAAAAACAGAAGAAGTTGGAAGAAGAATGGAAGAAAGTGAAAGAAAAGAGGATAAAACCAATTCTGGAAAATATAGGTTGGGATTAACAACCAACCTAACTACCTCATGCTATAAATAGAAAGTCTAAAACAATCAAGCCCAACTAAAGCAATTCAAGGCCCAAACTATCCTACACCATTACAAGCTATGAATTATACAATAAACTTCAACACTCCTCCTTAATTCAAGCTTGATAAACTCATGACACCAAGCTGCCTTCTTTGCTTCTCAAACACTTCTCTTCTAAGTGGCTTTGTAAAGACATCTTCCTGCTGCTCTAAAGAGGTGCAAAACTCTAACTTCAAATTGCCTTTCTCAACTTGATCTCTCAAGAAATGGTACTTGGTATCTATGTGTTTGCTATGCCCATGTGAAACCGGATTCTTGGATAGATTGATTGCTGATTTGTTATCAACGAATATCACCATCGTGTCACTTAAGCTTACTCCTATCTCAGTGAGCAGAGACTTCAGCCACAAACCTTGGCAGGCTCCTAAACAGGTAGCTATATACTCTGCTTCACAAGATGAGAGTGCCACAACTTCCTGCTTCTTTGAGCTCCAAATGATTGCTGCATTTTCGAATTTGAACAAGTAGCCAGTGGTGCTCTTTCTATCATCTTTGTATCCACACCAATCAGAATCAGTGTAGGCATATATTCCCTCATGTTTCATTTGTCCAGTTTTAGGAAAGAGCATACCATAGTCTAGGCTTCCCTTCAAGTATCTGAGTATCCTCTTGGTTGTTTGCATATGTGAGACACTAGGATCTTCCATGTACCTACTGATTACCCCTACTCCATAGGATATATCTGGTCTCGAGTTGCACACATATCTCATGAGCCTATTATTTGCCTGAACAATGTTGGATCAACTGTTTCTTCATCAAGACTTCCTTTGCACATAGTGTTACCAACTTCAAATGGTGTTGTGGCAATGTTGCATTCGAGCATACCAAATTTTCTGAGTATTTCAGTGATGTATTTCTTCTGGTGCATTAGAATTCCACTTCTTACTCTTGTGAATTCAATTCCTAGGAAGTATGCTAGAGTTCCAAGGTCTGACATTTCGAATTCTTGCTTCAATTGTGTCTTGATATTCTCTATTGCCTCATCATTGCTACCTGTGATCAATAGATCATCCACATATAAGCAAATTACTATTGGTGCTTCAGTGGATGGTTCTTTGATGTAGATTCCATGTTAATTTGTGCATCTGGTGAGTCCTTGTTTCAGGAAGAAGGCATCAATCCTTTTATTCCATGCCCTTGGTGCCTGCCTAAGCCCATATAGAGCCTTGTGCAGTTTGTATACCTTCATTTCTTGTCCAGGAATTTCAAATCCTTGAGGTTGAGTCACACAAACCTATTTGTCCAAGGGACCATTCAGGAAGGCTGACTTCACATCTAGTTGACTAAGGGACCAGTTTAGTGAGCTTGCTATTGCAACAACAAGTCTCACTGTTTTAATTCTTGCAACTGGAGCAAACACTTCATCAAAGTCTAGACCTGGTTTCTGCAAGAACCCTTTAGCAACCAGTTTGGCTTTGTGCTTAGACACTTCTCCATTTGGTTTTACTTTCACCTTGTACACCCATTTGACTGAAATTGCCTTCTTTCCTTTGGGTAGTGTATTTAGTTCCCAAGTGTTGTTTCTTTCTATTGAGCCAATTTCCTCCTTCATAGCTTCTATCCAACAAGATTATTTTATAGCTTGTTCGAAGTTAATTGGTTCCATTTCAGCCAGCATTGCCATGTGTACCAAGTCACCATTTGCTGTGATTGTAGTATTAGACAATACCTCATAATCTCTCAACCTGGTTGGTGGTTGCCTTAGTCTTTGTGGTCTGTTGTTTGTTTCACTAATGTGCTCATCATCTGCGCCATTTTCTTGTGGCTCATGAGTCTCTTCTAGATTCATTTGACTTACTTTAGCTGAGGAGTCTGAGGAGATTTCTGCCGAGTGCCAATTCCAGGCTTGAGTCTCATCAAACTTGATGTCCCTGCTATATAGTGTAGAGTTAGTCTTTGGATCAAATACTTTGTAGGATCCAGTTGTGTGATAACCTAGGAAAATGAGTTTTTCTCCTTTGTCATCTAATTTCTTCCTTTTGTTATCTGGTATGTGCCTAAAGCAGATTGACCCAAAGACTCTAAGGTGTCTCACATCTGGTTTGTTTCCTGACCAAGCCTCTTCAGGTGTTGATCCTCTCAACCTTTTTGTTGGACTTCTGTTTGCCACATAAGCTGCTACTACCACTGCCTCTCCTTAGAATCTTTTGGGCAAGTCTTTTGTTTTCAGCATCCCTCTAAGAATTATGTAAAAACAGAAGAAGTTGGAATAAGAATGAAAGAAAGTGAAAGAAAAGAGGATAAAACCAATTCTGGAAAATGTAGGTTAGGATTAACAACCAACCTAACTACCTCATGCTATTAATAGAAAGTCTAAAACAATCAAGCCCAACTAAAGCAATTCAAGGCCCAAACTATCCTACACTATTACAAGCTATAAATTATACAATAAACTTCAACATGTATATCTTATGATTGTTTATATTATGATAAATATAGAAGAATAAATTTCAATATTATAATTAAATCAAAGATATGACATTTGTTTAAATAAAAAATATATTGTTTTTCCTATAAGGGTCAACGATACATTATGATTTTCGTAGATGCTTTATTACCAAAAAAAAAATCACCTTAAAAAATGGAAGTTTCATTTCTTTATTTGGAAGAATATTATTCTCAATGGATATATTATTATTATCTTTATCACAATTCCAGTATTCATTAACTTTAATAAAAATTATATTATTAGTACCTGTATTTTATATTGAGGTTCATTATGTTTTATACAATTTGATATTCTTAATATTATGAATTCATACAATCATAAATATGAATATTTCAAATTAATTTAATATCAATAAATAAATGTTTACATATGAAAGTTATTATTATGTTTATATTATTTTTCTAATATAAACTATAACTTTTATCGCATACTTATTTGACTTAATATTTTCATTATTTGAAATTAGTTTCTTCATCTATGTTATTATTGAAGTTCTATTTCTATTATTTAGAATATATAGATATAGTATATATATTTCTTATTAGTTATTTTAGAATTAAACAACATATGATTATAAACTTATCTATAATGAGCATTGTCTAAAACTAAGGAATCAGAAATAACCTTGATTGAAATTGTATTAATATTTAAATTAGTCATTTTCTTAAGGTTATAATTCTATTTTTGGTGGTTGATTTTATCTACAGGATAGAGATAGAAAAATACCTCGCTATACTTTATATTATACTGTTTGAAGATGGAGGGCATGAGACTTTATAAATTATTGAGAAACACATCATTATCATATTAATTAAAAATTATTAATAAATTTATAACTCATTATTATTTGACTATAAAATAAGATTAATTTCAAAAAATATATTATTATTTGACTCTAAAATAACTACAAACAAATAAAATTCAAAAACAACGATTGTTACTACTCTTAATTACTAGTGACAAATATTATTAACAGAAAATTAATAATATTATTTTTCTCTTATATTTCTTATTGTTACTATTTGAATACTACAATAGTAACATTGCAATATTAGAATCGAATCTAAATTTTAAACAAAATATATCAATAATGATTATTGTTTAAAATTAAAGAATACATATATGTTATGATTTATAAATATTTCTTATTACCTATTATATAATTAAACAATAAATGATTATAAATTTACATTTATAATGAACATTGTCTAAATTTAAGGAATCGGTAATAACTTTGATTGGAATTGTACTAATATTTAAATTAGTCATTTTCCTAAGATTGTTATTCTATGTTAAGTGTAAAATATCAAATCATTTATTAGTTAAAAATATAGCCGGTCATTTTCAGAACTAATAGAGGAAAATTAAATCACAAACATATATATTAAAATCTATAAATTTTGTCGGTTACAATTCTGCAGTTACAATTCATTTTTTGCAATTCGAATTTTGTGAAAATATATTATTACACTATTATAATTCTAATATTATAATGATTGCACTTTAATATTATATAACGTAATATAATGATTGTGCTTTAATATTATATATCGTAACGACTGCACATTTATATTTTTTAATGTGATGAATGTATTGTAACTGTGGGTATGGAAGAAGTTAGCTTGATCAATATTTTATTGATTTTATATTAAATAAATTTTAAAATAAAATAAATGACCAACTAGAATTTATAAATTTTATTGGTTATAATTCTACAATTACAATTCCTTTTTTACAATTCAAGTTCTATGAAAATATATTATTACACTGTTACAAATCAAATATTATAATTATTGCACTTTAATATTATATAACGTAATATAATGGTTGTACTTTAATATTATAAATTGTAATGGTCATACATTTTATGTTTCTTAATGTGATGGATGCATGATAACTGTTGTAACGCCCCGAAAAATACTTCTAAAAAATATTGCGGAAAAATGGGTAATTTTTTTTGAATAAAGAGATTGTATAAAATTGTTTCCTTTTAAAACCTTCCTTTTCTGGGACATCACTTTAAGTAACTCAAATGCGGAAAATCAACTTATCGTTATCGAATGATAACTTAACCTGATTTACAATTTCCTGAATAACATGATGCATATAAACGGTTAAGTCATCTTTAGTTCATACAAACTAAGTCAACAAAGGCGGAAACTACATCGCCACTAACACTAAACAAAGACATGAACAAGCTGAAGCCGTCAGTGTTTCAAAAGTCACAAAATGATAAACAACTCCTAGTGGCTAACTCCAAAGTTAGGGTACTGCCTCTCCTCAATTCTGCATGCCCCCTCTTGGAACATCATGGACAGGTAGTTCCAAATCCGAGCAAAGCTGTCTACCTCACGAGCACACGTTCGAAAAGCAAGCAATAGAAAAGAAGAGAAATAGAGAGAGTAAGACATCTAATGAACATAACATGAACTTACTCAGAATATCACACTCAGACATAAAATATATTTAATCATATAATTCATCATTTATAATCAACATCATGAAGAAATTCATAACTTACCATTTGTTTCAACAATACCAATACATCAAGTAACATAACTAATATTCTACTCATAACCATATCTGATATAAACCAAGGGGGGCAACCTATGATTATGGAGGACAATCTTACAGGTAAGAGAGCCACTTGGAGCCCACATTCTTGGAAGAAAATTATAATAGTTTTTAGTTATTATTTTCAATAAATGGAGATTTTATTCTCATGGGTAGTCTTAGGATTTATTTTAGTCTTAGAATTTATTTTAATTATTATCTAAGTGTTTTATTTAGTTTCATTAAAATCATGTAATATGAGGGTTGGAAATGTATTTATTTCCTTGTAACATGGTCCAATAGTGGCCAAGGAATTATGTACTAGAAGGGCACGTGGAAACATCATAAAAATCGTGCATCCACCTTTGAAAGGCCATGAAGACATCA
>NC_032015.1:15023632-15023961 GCF_001865875.1 Lupinus angustifolius | reverse complement strand
ATCCAGCTTGTGGCGCCTCCACCCTTCATTCTTATCCATTTTCTTTTATCCAAACACAAAAATAAAAATACAAAAAAAAGATATATACAAAATCGTGCCTATATACAATACATTTATTCCATATGCATTTCATCCAATTTTCATACACAAAAACGTTCACATTAATAAAAAAATTCTATTCCGCGAGTCCAATTAAGTTTCAGGCAAGAACGATCGGCAAAGAAAGCAAACCACCCCCTGGAGGTTCGCATCAATATCACACGCATAAACGTAGGAATACACAATGATTGTAGCTCACATGTGGGGATTCACTTCCACAATGATAATGT
>NC_032015.1:15022324-15023532 GCF_001865875.1 Lupinus angustifolius | reverse complement strand
CAAGGTATCTCCCCAGGAATACAAGGGACTCGTCTCACCCAGACTCTCCCTCAAGACACTGTTGGCGAATCACCGTCCAATCAGTGCCGTCCCTACTTACATCACGGTGCTCTAAGTCGTCCCGTCATTTCCTCTCCACTACTTCATGGTCACAATGCAATGCATTCTTAATCAGAATCAAATGCAAATGTATTAATCAAACACATGATCGGCCCATCCTTAAGTCATCTCCCAACAAGGAATGCTTCTTGTGGGACCCGATAGTACGTCAACCGTATGTGCTCAAGGTAACATCTCAATCACAACAACTCATCACCGAATACTCCTGGACGGTCACATGCCCAAGCCTCTTATGGTCGGTCGATCGTTGTTCAGTGATATCATGTATCCTTACTAGGGTACCCCCTTAGTTCACGACCTCAAGTCGGATACTTGTCAAACAAGGCATAAACACAAACAATGCTTTCATACCTCTATGGAGTCATGCCTCACATCTAAGCCATGATCTCATTCCACAACCTTTATATCACAACACACCCTACCCGGGTTCATCACATGGTTCACAACATCATTTTATTTCAATCGTCCCACACCGTCCCTCGCCCAAGTGGGGACTAGTCACTCCAGCGACAATTCGTCTTTAAATCTCAAATAAACTGAAGCTTTCCTCGCCTAGGCGAAGGTATTATCACGCAAGCGAGGTCTCTTCTCGCCCAGGCAAGAGAGTTCTAGAAACTCATTAAATTCTGGATTTTTTTTCTTTTTCGAAGCGGGTTTTTGCTCGCCCGAGCGACCCCTTGCTCGCCCGGGAGATTTTTTTTCCGCCCAATCGGGTTTTTGCTCGCCCGGGCTCGCCCAAGCAACAGGGACTTGGATAAAATGCTAATTTTTGCCCTTTTTGACAACTGAAACACATTTAAACATGATTTTTCGAACACCTGCACCCAGAAAAGTTCCCAACAACATTCATGTACAATATTCAACATATTTCATCAACAATCATATATATTCAAAACATTCAAACATACAAAATCTTGGGTTTCTTAAAACCCAATTTAACTCCAAAACCTTTGAGATGGTTTAGGAGATCCGGGTGTCATATTCGGACACCACTATGTCACGATGTGTTCTCTCTCACCTTAATGAAGCGTGCTTTTACTTGTCAATTACGGTTGGTTTGGTTTCAAGGTTCGAACACCGAAATCTTC
>NC_032015.1:15001812-15022224 GCF_001865875.1 Lupinus angustifolius | reverse complement strand
TTAGAAAATTTCAACGGTTGAATATATTCTTGACCTACTCATGAACAACATACTTCAATATCATCAACATCCATTGGTTGAATGTGATTAGATTGAAGATTGAAAGAAGAAGAAAATGAAAAAGAAAAGATGATGAGGGTAACTTACTCTCCAATCTTCAACTTGTCAAGCTTTTTGCAAAGTGTTAATGTATGAAGATACATGAGTATTTATAGAGTTGTGGGGTGAGAGAAATCTGATTTCTAAACCCAATTTCCAAGGCAATCTAGCAAATCTAAGAAGTTGAGTGAATCATGGGTTAAGTGAGTGATTTAGGGGATTTGGTGGTAGTGAAATCTATAAGATTTAGTGGTTAGATTTTGTGAAGTGACTCATGCGACGCGACAACTTCTAAAAAACGCGCGCGATTAAAACCATGCTCGAGTATTGTCGGCCAATATTCGAGTAGTCAAAAATGATTGCCCAATTTTACTTTACGGTTGTAACTTCGAATTTCGGCATTATGAGTGAAAATATTCTATAAAATAGTTATGGACCAACTCAGGGTCTATCTTGACTCGAAATGTGATTACGAAGCTAATGGCGCTATCGGAATTCGATTCCGAGTTACGGAACTCAAAAAACGCTTTTTGAGCCATACTAGGTATATTTTGGCCCCGACAGTGGTTCAGAACTGACTGTCTCAGAAAATTATCAAAATATACCACAAAATCGGAAATAAAATTTCAAGAATAAAACTCAACTAGAGTTTCGTCTAATTCCTTGCCGAAAATTCCCAGAAATTTATTTTCGAATATATAATTAATGAAAATATTAGTAAAATCTTATAATTCAAAATCGTAAAATTGCGGTGTTACAACTGTGAGTATTGAATAAGTTAACTTGTTAAGCATTTTATTGATTTTATATTAACTAAATTTTAAAATAACATAAATGGTCAATAAATGTTTCATAACGTAGTGAAAATATTAATTAAGCAATTTTGCATACAACATAAAATCTCTTTCCTCAAATAAATACAAATAATAACATATCTTAAATTACATAATTTTCCAACTTAGAAGATTTGATTCTATTACACTTGTGGTCTTGAATGAATTTTCTAGTCCGATCAAATTGAAAGTCTTAAATACAATAGAATAAAAATATAAACGGTACAATAAAAATATACTCTTAAATCAATTGACAAATCATTATACATCATATAATATATTAATTTAAAGTGAGTGGTTGATTTTGTAATGTGAAAATCATTTTTCTAAAATAATATCAAAATGACTATAAAGACACATACAATTTCTTACTATAGTTTAAATAGGATAAAATATAATACATTGTCTAGTGCTTACTTTTAAACAATTATTTCTTTACAAATTGAAAGAAAAATGATTAAATTACCATATTGTCATGGACTATTAACTTTTCTCTTCCTTTGTCCCATCCATTACTGTCGTAGCCATTTTCAACTGTTATATTACAACCTGGGTTCAACAATTCATCTACTCTTTGTCAAAATAATGATTATTTTGAGTAGAAAATTCTACAAACAAAATAATATATGCACAAATATATATAAAACTAATCTACAATAATGTTTCAAGGGTGAACCAACAATAAGAGACACCATATCGAAAACAACACTCGTCACCGCCCACGTCATTAAAAGCAAATCACTTCTTGAGCTATCCTACAATCAGAACAAAAAATTAATACAGAAGAGACTTTAATGCCATATATCTTCAATTGAAAAAAAATCAACGAACAGATCTACATTCATAGAACCACCATAAAGTTAACTATAAATCATTCTAGCGACAAAAAAGAATACTTTCGAATGGTAACATACATCTTTGGTTACTAACAAAAGAATCTTTTCAAATGAAATGGAAGAAGAATACGAACTAGGAAAAGAAAATATTGGTGGAAGATAAGAAAAGTGATGAAATGAGGGAGTGAAAAATAGAGAGAAGATTCTATGCTTTAGAATGAAATGTGAGAGAAAAATATGGAAGAATAGAAAATATATGTGAAAGATAATGTGTTATTATGTTAAATTGATACAAATAGCAAAGAAAGTTTTTCATCTTATGTGTGAGGTTGTACACCAAGAGGTAGATAACTTTTAGAGGAAAATTTTGCATAAGATATTAACATGTGTCATTGTTGAAGTGACAAGAGTTTTTTTGTTGACATGTGTCATTGCTGATGTGACAAGAGTTTTTTTCCCTTAAATATAGTAAATATATAACTAGTGTGTCGGCAGTCACTCCGTGTCTGCCGACCTACATTTTTACTTTTTAGTATTGAATATTTAATTTTTATATATTTCATTTTAGAGAATTATATCATTTTTTTTTCCGTACATGATATTATAATTTTTTGATAAAAATATAAAATGAAGTGAGATATTATTAAAAAATGCATTGGTAGTTTAACATATTTAGTAAACGTAACTTTCTCTAACCTTCATTTATATTTTTTATTGTATGGAAAAATATTATAACAATTATTAATTATAAGGGCAAAATAGGTAAGTGAAAAGCATGCCATGTAGGTAGTTATAATATGTTTTGGCTTTATATATAACTAGTTTGTAGCAGTCAATATTGTATGATACTACGTATTTAATTTTTATATATTTTGTTTTTTAAAATTAAAATGTATTTATTGTGTTTTGTGTACTATTATACTTTTTTTTTTGTATTTATGATAATATTTACTTTAAGGTGAGAGATGTGAATTAATGCGTCAGGGATAGTTATTTAGAGTTATATGTTTTTTCGTAAAAATTAAATAATGTTGAGGGCAAAATATGAAATGCAAATTATATTATGGTAGAAGTTACACCATGTTTTACTTTTTATATATATATATATATATAGTAAAATTAGAATAACATTTAAATTTCTTGGACACATGTCAAATTATAACTAGATACTTGTAATTCAAATTTGTATATTTTTAGTCACACTTGATTGTCCCATGTTTGGCCAAAGAAAACATCTAATAATAATTAGTTGATCAAATGATATAAAAACTATATCTTTAAATAATTAAAAGAGTTGTCTAAAAATACACTCAGACACTATAAAAGAAGTACTTCCTTATGTGAATGGTATAAAAAAAAAACTAAAATACCAAAAACGTTCTTAAAAACAGGGAAATAATAAATAAATAAAAAAAACAGAAATAAGAAACCCAAAAACAGAACGAAGAGAGAAAGAAACTCAAGGAAACGATTTCATCCCATTATCATTTCTCTCTCTTCCTCTCCGACCAGATCGGGCACATTGTCTGAAACGCAAAACCTCACACCCTTTTCCTCTTTTCCCTTTTCAATTCCTCACAATTTTCATTTTTTACTTTTACATTGTTATTTGAATTTCCCATCTTTTCGTTCCCAATTTTATATAATCTGTGAAATACTTTGTGATTTTGGCGCCATCCGATTTGGAACCGTTGCGAATTTGAGGCTGTGGTGGTGATTTTTTGTTTGAATTTGTGAGATTTTTGTGAGTTTTTGTTTTGCTTGTAGATCCAGTGGGTTTGTCTTGAATGGCATCTGCTCAGGTGCTTCCAAATTTGCGGAAGCAAGAGCATCTTGAAGCTGGAAGGCGCCGGGTATGAATTCGATTCAATTCGGTTTCTTTTCGATTTGCTTTACAATAAAAACCAATGATTTTGGGTGTCTGGTTATGCATTTGTGTTTTGAGTTGGTATCAATGCCTTTGTGTTGGTTAGACTAATGTGGGTAATTTGCCTTTGTTGATGGCAAGGTTGAATTGAGTTTTCTTATTATCATTATTGATGTTGCTAACATTTTATTGTTTTTCCTTTGTTAACATTTGTCTCTCAGATTCTTGGGCTGGTTTAGTGTTTGTGAGGATGAAGGAAATGCACAATCTTTCAATGAGTGGTTGCGTATAAACAATTTTCGTTGAAATTAAACTGACCTTTTTTGAGGTTTGACTTAATTGGACTGATTACTACCATGTTTCAAATATTCAAATCCCCCTTGGGGGGTTTGTATTATCATTATTATGCTTAACTCCCCAGAAGGGTAATATGTTAAAATTACATGACCTCATATGAAAAGGAGGTAAGTGTAACTTTTGAAATAAGGAGGGTGCTTTGGTGTAATTAAGTCAAACCTCAAGGCAGGTTAGTATAATATTCCCATATTTTTGTAGTGATTAAATAACGGGGGCAAAATAGGAAAATCTATTCTGCTGTTGGAAGCAACTAGGCTGTCTACTCATATGAGCTAATTAATATGTTGTTCTAAGTGCACAAGGATCAGTTTTTATCATTAAGCTATATGTATGAAGTGATTAGTTATTTCTTTTACTCGATTTATTTACCAATGGATGCGGGGCCTAATAGTATTGTTGGTTTATCTGGATTCTCATTGAAAGAAATTATTTTTTCGTATTTGGAGTAGTTTAAACATGGATGACATTTGTATTAGAACTTTCCAATTTGGATGTATGTGTATATTCTACCATTACAGTGATTGTCTGTGTAGTTATGTACTTGCAGTTTAAGATGTTCAATTCTAACAATATCAAGCAAATCCCATTAGTAGGTGTGGTACATGGAGCAATCAACACCATTGACCATTAAGTTCTATCAAACAACAAATATTTTTCTTCCTAAAACAGTTTAGAGTGAGGTTTTTTCTATTGCTTTTCTCACAATGTTTTCTAATCAGACCTATATTCCATTCAATCTACTTTTTTAACTAGATCCTTTAGTGGTTTTATTCTCACATGACCTAACCACCTTAGTGAGTTTTTTGTCATCCCCTCAATAAAATAGGCTTATAATACTGATCACTATTCCTTTGTAAGAAAACATTTCTTCACTGTGAATAGTTTGTTTTGAAATTTATCTCACTAGGATTGAGGATAGAATCCAATGCCTGAAAGAATATGAATCCCTGCAATGTTATTTTTTTTCAATTTTAATCCCTTTCTATAGTTTCTAGAGTGATTGAGAGTTGAGACACACATCAGGTTTAGAATGCATGTCTTTTCGGATTTATTATTGAAGGGGAGGAGGTGTAACTAGGCCCAATATTCATTGATATTTAACTTCTCATGGTGATAAAGTTGTTAATCATTTCGCCTTAACCTTCTACGTCTGTTAGTTAATTACATTGAGATAAAGGAATCCCTTCGAATCGAAAATAGTTATTTTACTGTTAGGATCTATGTTCGTGTGTCACTGTTACTGTGAAAGTGAGTAATTTGTGCATGATTCAGCTTGTTTGTTATTCATATCATATCATGCTTAAAACATCCCAGTGCTGACACTTTTCATCTGTATTAAGGATGTTAGGTGAATGAGTATTGGCTACTATTGAAGCAATCATTCAATAAATTCTCTATGCAAGCCAAGATGACTTAATGCATTTTTGTGCTGTATTCCTTTTGAAGTGCTATTCCCCCCTTTCTGTCAAACTCAAATGATGTTTTTGGTATTGCAGCTTGAGGAGTTCCGTAAAAAGAAAGCTGCAGAGCGAGCCAAGAAGGCTTCATCCGCTAGCAATATTCCCTATTCTGATGCTAGCCTGAACCAAAAACAACCTTCTGAAATTGAGAACGTTCGAGTCAATGAGTCAGACGGAGTTACCACCTCTGATGGTATCACAGGAGCTGTTGTTCACACAGTACCTTCAGGGATGGGCAATGACAAGAGTCTGGATATGGTTAGCCAAAGTAGTAATCAAGGATCTTTGGCTGATAGAACTAATTTTGATAGGAATGATCTTAATACATTATCTACTAGTCTGGTAGAGGCACATTCAGATATTGATGAAACTAAGAGATATAATGCTTCTGTTGCTACTGCATATGCAGATGTTAATAAAAAGAATGAGGCAAATAACGCGAATGATATATATGGAATTCATACTGGTGGTTCTGGTGGAATTCATTATGGGATGACAAACAACCAACGTCTTCATCTACACTTGCAAGAAAGTCAAGAGTATGGTAGCAATACTACTCAATCTAGTCTTCATGGGATTAACGAATACCAGTCAAATAAGACGAATAGTTCTTTGAAGGATCGTGCAGTTTCTGATCATAGCTCTTCTCCTTATTTTCCTTCAAAAATTTCACCTCAAAACTCTGTTGATACATCACTGCAAATTAAACCAACAAATTCAAGTTCTTCAGACAGCTATGCACATGGTTCACATTCTGGAGGTAGCATTTTAATTTTTTCTCTGCACCTATAGTTTGGGATTTTAATGCTTCTCTACCATTTTCATACTACCCTACTATGACCTCTTTGCACTGATGAAGTTGTGCATAATGCTTGTTGAAATGCAGGCTTTAGTGATTCTTTCAGATCTAAGTTTAGAGAGACCATCACTAGCTCTGATAGCAATTTGTCTAACCTTCATGGTGCAAGTATCCCAATGTTCAATTCCAAAGTTTATGAAGCGAGCAATTCTAATGACCATACTCCAGTAAATTCCATATCAACAGAATCTAATTCTAAGAGGTCTCGTCCATCTTTTCTTGATTCTCTAAATGTCACTAGACCTTCCTCAGGGTCTCCATTTCAGCAACCCAAGCAAGATTCCTCTATGCCCAATCATTCAGAACCAAGCAACAAGGATATATCAGGATATTTCCATAAGCCATCTGAAGAGACTAAAACTGTGGTACCTTTTTCAAATTTTACAACCGCAAGTTCTCATAGTACATTTGAGAGTGCAAGCCCTTCGGTTTATAATAATAACAGTCAAGATAGGCTGATGGCAAGTGCTAATGAAAATGGCATGGATAAGAAGCATGATTATTACGCACCTTCAAAGAATGAAGACTTCACTGCTTTGGAACAGGTGCTTTCTGCTAGTTATGGTTAAGAGATATGTTCTCTTGATGCCTGATGTATGATGTAGTGCTTAACTCTGCATATGTGTATTTATTTTATTTTATTAATTAGCATCAGAAAGTGTTTTATGATATTAGAGTGTTTGTGCTTGATATATTGGATTAATGTCTGTAACTGTTAAAGCATTTAGTTAAAGCAATTTGGGAGTATATATGATATGCCAAATATGTGCGCTGAAATGTACCTATATTTCGATTGAAGTCATGAATTTTTTAATACACGATTTCGTGCATAAGTTGTGAAAGGAATGCTATTAGGTTTGAACCAATATTTGTTTTTATGTGATTTAGGAACCCTATCTTTTTAGATTGGTAAGATGTAAACTTTTACATTTTACAACAGTGAGAACCACCCCATATGTGTAACCAGCACTAAAAATCAAGTATTTTTTTCTCTTTATTTTATGTTCTCTCGCCACCCCAATTGCTTATTCGAAAATTTATGGTTATAGCCCATGTGTTTTCTCATCAAATCCTTTGTACTAATTCTCTGAAATTCAAATTATACTTTATTCCTGTAGAAGTTTCTAAATCTTGAGTTAATGTAGAGAATATAATAGTGTATTAGCTTGTGTGATGCTCAAGTGTCCATACAGTTGCCGCCAGTTACATTTCCGATAGCTTTCAGTCTGTTCGTTGTCAAGCTCTCTAGACAGTTGACACTGTTATATGTACCAAACCTCATTGGGTTCAGTTAATGACAGTTACCATTTTCCAGATCTAGATTCTCTCTTTTCTTATATTTTCCCAAACATTCTCAATTTTTCTTAGATGCATTTGTTCTAATGGTTAAAAGTGAAATCTAAAATCTTCTTGGTTGCGTTAGAATTCTTCTTATGAGACAAAGGGTTATTCAGGCAATAGTCTTGTTATAAGCAGTTGGCTTTTGTCTTTGTTACATGTGAAAAATATATATTTATTATGTTGGCTTATATATATATATATTTATATATTCTTCTTCCTCTCTTTTGTTCTGCAGCATATTGAAGATCTGACCCAAGAAAAATTTTCTTTGCAACGAGCTCTTGATGCTTCTCGAGTATTGGCGGAGTCACTAGCTGCTGAAAATTCTTCTCTGACTGATAATTATAATCAACAGGTTGGCTTGTCCAGTACAGTGTGTCATTTTGTGGGATGTTCACCATGTTTTAGTTTTTAATTTTTATTCTATTGTTTTTGTTTTCATTTTCGATTAGAGATGTCCTTGTTATTGATAATTTATGTTACATATAATTTATGTTACTTATGATAGTATGTACTCCAGGTAAAGGACCTTAAACCAGTTATATATTATAGAAATTGTGTTAATGTCCTGAGAGACCGATGTACTTGTTTGTCAGTCCTGTGTCACTAATATGTGTTTACTGATTTGTGTTCGTACTTTGTGGAGTTTGTTCTCTGTTATTTGGGTATTATTTAGAATCTGATTTTGATATATTATTGATGCTTTGTGCTCTACTTTGTTTGTACTAAGTTATGTTTATATCTTTATTTATAGAGAAGTGTTGTCAACCAATTAAAATCGGACATGGAGAAGTTACAGGAAGATATCAAAGCACAACTGGTTTGTATCAGGACTCTATTTAATTGTGTAATTTTTTTTATTGCTGCTATTTTATTATATAATCATTTATAGTGTAGCATTGCAAGTTCATGCACAACATGTTTACATTATAACTATACTACTTTATTATATACTTATAGTCTATAATACTTGGCCATATAATGACAAGGATTTTAAATGAGTTTATTCATTGTTACAATTTGTAAAATCATAAATAAATATATATTATCAATCAAGCTATCTCACAAGTTTTTGAGCTGAACATAGGATTGTTTTAACTCCAGCTTAAATTATATAATGGAGCCCCAGGTTAAAATTGATTTGACATAACCAGGCATCTAATTGTGCCAAGCCTACTGATCTTGTTGAATGTTGAGCTTCTAATTGAGCTCATTTGTATTCCTGTCCCAAGTCTTTGGTAAATAAAAAGGTCACCATTAGATAGATAGATTGGATTGACTGAGTATCTTTTTCTCTGCTTGGTTTCTTGAAATGTTGCATCACTAAGGGCATTATTTGGCTTTCTTTTCTTCCTAAGGAGGTGTGATAACAATATCATTCACATGTGATCATCAAAGAATATTGTGTCTTGTTCAATCTTTCCATGAGTCATTCAGAGTTGCGTTTCATATTTGTCGTGGTATGGAAAAAGCGATCTTGTTAACGTACCTTTCTTCTGTCCTGTTTGTGTAGTTTAATTGGAATTTTGATATTGGGTTACCATTTGTCAACCCTCTCTATTCTCATCAATGATTTCTGCTCATTGGTGTTGTTTTCCTGATATGTAGATTGCCATGGTCCTGTCTTTAAGACTCAGTTCAATTTTTTATTGTAATAACTTGATTTCTATGTATGGCTTCATTTTTGCTTTCCACTTCATGCTCTGTCCCTCTGCTATAGGTATATATGTAACCTTTCATTTTTCAACAGGTTGAGCTGGAGTCTGTCAGGAATTTGTATACAAATGCACAACTAGAGTGTAATGCAGCTGATGAGCGTGCCAAGTTATTGGCATCTGAAGTTATTGGTTTAGAGGAGAAGGTAGTAAATTTTCTTGGTATGTTTTTCCATTTGTTATTACTTATGAGGATAAAATTACTTTTCCCACTCTTTTATTTAAATAAAGTTAACTGAAACTTGTTTTGGAGTTGTTTGTATTTGTCAAGGTGATGACGTTTTTGACATGTAGCTTACTACCCTACAATCATCTGAAATTAAGTTCCAAGTGGCAATTACAATGAAATTACTTGAAAGAGGATTTCACCAACTTTTACCATAATTTTCTGAAGGAATACCAGAAATGACTTGAAGTAACGACAAATTACTAAACTGTCTTGTTGTAGGAATTCTTGCAAAGTTGACCATTTTTATATGGCTCTGTCTCGAGATATAATATGAATGTTATGGGATAAAAAACATAATAGATTGGATGATTTATATCATATGATATATCGCACATACCAGAAAAAATGTCACAGTGGATACTGGATATAAAGATATGATTTGTAGCTGTGGGAGAGAGAAATTTAGAGGAGAATAAGCTAGAAACTCACATTACTAAAAATGAATTTGGTTTGAGGTCGACGATAGAATCAATAGACTTGCCACAAGGACCGATGGAGCGATATTGGAGGAACCAGAGAGACTCACACATTGTTTTCGTTGATTTAAAAAAGTCATATGATAGGGTGCCAAGAGAGGTATTTTGGAAAACCTTGAAGAAGAAAAGAGTTCATATTGCCTATTTTCGAGCAATCCCTTTATGTATGGTGGGGTCATGTCTGGTGTGAGAACATAACATGTGGCCACAACAAACTTTTCCTTTAAGTATACGACTGAACCAAGGGTCAACTCTGAGCCCCTTTATTTTTTTATTGAACATATCCAAGAGTTGGTAACACAATGCTTTTATCTATTTTTTTGTAGATGATATAGCCCTAGCTAAAGAGTCTTGCGAGGAAATAAATAGGAACTTAGAGGTATGGAGACAGGCCTTGGAAGCTCATGATTTTTCTTTGAGCAGAAGTAAAGATAAAATGTAAGCTTAGTAGGAGGCTAGTTAGTCAATTGCGGATAGCGACAGACCCCAAAAACACTATTGCGGGATAGCGAGTAGCGGGATAGCCGCTACAACTAGAGAATCCAGCACATTGAGGGGAAGAAAGAGAGTGAGGCAGAGAGGAGTGAGGGGAAGAAAGAGAGAAATAAATGGAAGAATTAGGGGAAGAAATAGAAAAAAGAAATGAATTCAACAGAATTAGGAATAGTGAGGAAGAAAGGAGTGAGGGGAAGAAAGAGAGTTTTCAGTTTTGTTCTAACCGTTAAAAAATGAGGGTAAAATAGACTTTACTCATTAAAAAATAGGGTTTTCACTCACTTTCAACCTCTAGCGGGTTCTGGATTGAGAAATGGAGGCAAAATGGAGCGTGACTCGTTTGCAACAGCCACAATGGCAAACTGTACCGCTAACTGCCGTTTTGTCGCGGGGAGGGGCTGGCGACCTCTGCAACAGCGCTATCGCACCGCCATAGCGTGCGATTGACTACACAGGTAGGAGGTGCGTAGTCCTAAGTCAGAGGTGAATCTTGGGTCCACTATACAAAACAACAGAGAAATTGAAAATGTAAACCATAGGATTCAAGGAAAATGGATGAAATGGAGGAGTGCTTTCTGCTTTGAGTATTGTTTGTGATAGAAAGGTATCACTCAAGGTTAAGGGAAAGTTTTACCACACATTACGGGCAACTTTGTATGAGATTAAATGTGACATAAATTGCTAACAGGAGAATAAACTCAATGTAACTTGAATGAGAATTTCATGTTAGATAATATGATAATGAATGAATGCTTTGTAAAGGAAGTTGGGATAGTATCTATTGTAGAGAAGATGATAGAATCTCGTTTTGGATGGTTTGGGCAAGTATGGAGAAGACATGTGAAAGCCCAAGCAAGGAGAGTAAATCAAATTCAGGGTACTAATTGCTACTAGTAAAGAGAGACTAAGAAAAACTATAGGCGAACCAACAATATATGATTGTTAGAGAACATATATATAATATCTTTCTGGAGTCTCTACCTGATCACTTATGCTTTTCGGATAATGGGTATTTGATGTAGTTTCAAAGCCTTTTGAACAGAGTGGTCAAGACTCAAGAGTTTGATCTTTTGCATACCCCTTCATTTATAACTAAATTAAATTTCAACAGAAGGTAAAGTGGACCAGTTCGATGTCCAAGCCTCTCTACAGGCAAAGAGACAAAGATGTTACTATTTTATATCAATTGATTTTGTAAAAATATCTACTTGTTTAATTAAAATATCTCTGTTTCCATCTTTAATATGTTGTATGGAGTGATTGTTGTAATGCCCACCACTCTATCAACCTAAACACAGGGAATCCATGTCAATATTCTAATATGAATTTCATTAGCTAGTTTATTGCACATGGGTTTAGGAGATTTCTTTTAGATTCCAACTTTTAATTCGTTGTGTACTTGTGTTCAATAAACTTCTTAGGCACTCAAACTAAGATCCAGTGAGTTGAAGCTTGAGAAGCAGTTGGAAAATGCACAAGCAGAAATTTCTTCATACAGGTATTTTGAGGATTTAATTTACTGTAATGTACCAAAGGTAGCATGATTGAGGATTTATTGTTGTATAGAACTTTTTTATATAAAACTATTATTGTAAGACTTGAGTGTTATGATTTGGAATATTCGTCCAAATTTTCCTTTTCGTGACTAGGGTAGAGACACTAAATTAGTTTTTCCATGAAGTAATTGTTATTTAGAAGCTCAACGCAATGGTAAGGTTGCTACTAAGTGACAAAGTAGCACGGGTTCAAGTACTGAAAAACAGACCTTCACTTGTGGGGTAAAATTCTGTACATCTATCCTCCCTATACCCTACTAGGTGGGAGTCTTATGTATTGAACTGCCCTTTTTATAAAGTAATTGTTATTTCTGGCAGAAGTGCTATTTGAACCATAATTTCAATTGTGTTTGGGCCCTGAACATCGCAATTTGGATTCTAAATTTACTGTTCCGGGACCTCTGCAGATACTATTCAGCGGCATTGAAACAAACTTTAAAATGTTGTGCTTTTTCCATATAACAATTTTACGCGATGGCATTTGGTTTGATGCCAGCTTCTTATTTCCTTCAATTGTTGATTATCTTGACTGTTTTATCCAAAGATTCTAGGGCAGTAAATAAAATACGAGCTCATGAATATTTCAGGAAGAAAATGTCTAGCCTTGACAAAGATCGCCAAGATATGAAGTCAACCATTGGTTCTCTTCAAGAGGGTAATCAGACCTTCATT
The DNA here is from genome assembly GCF_001865875.1 of Lupinus angustifolius. Lineage (NCBI taxonomy): Eukaryota > Viridiplantae > Streptophyta > Magnoliopsida > Fabales > Fabaceae > Lupinus > Lupinus angustifolius. Next base: position 15,009,429 of record NC_032015.1, on the reverse strand, counting down.
TTAATTTAAAGTTGTTATAATTTTCTTTTGGCTTGCAGATTTACTCTGGCCGTGGTAAGGCTAGTGCTTTTACTTATTTGATGCTTATGAAAGAATGGAAGAACCATGATTAAAAGTTAAAATAAAAAAATAAAAGCTTTAGTGTATGAAGGTGCTTGCAGGAATAGTCATATATGATGCTATTAAAGTTTTTTTATTTCACAAAGTCCTACAATAACTGGACTTCGACTCTAGTTTTTCAAGTTTTATATTTTTGCATTATTGAAGGCGGTCTTATAATTTATAAAGGTGGTATTCTATCGATGTTGGTCTTTACTCTATTGTATTTGGCTATAGAGGAAAAAGGGTTTTTACCATTCATTTTCGCAACTAAAATTTGAATGCTTAATTTGAAGTAACAAATTAACTACACTTAAGTCTAAATTGTAAACGTTTTATGTGAATTGAGCTATATGAACTTTGAAATCTATCTTTATTCTTTGTCATTTTACTGATACAGAGAAGAAGGTGTTGCAGTCTAAGCTGCGGAAGGCTTCAGGAATTGGGAAGTCTATTGAGAGTCAAATTAATAAAAGGGACGCTTCTACATCTACAGAAGATATAGGTCTGTTTTTACCTCGGTTGTATTTGTTACTATGCATAAAATAATCATGTGTTGCCAATTTATATGTGGTTACCTAACTGGCATCAATGAAGCTAGTTTCTGTGCTCATTTTGAAAGTCACTTAAGCATCTTTTCATGGTTGAATTGTTCTCAAGTGGAAATAAGAGAAGGCATGCTTGTGTAATCCATCAAGGTGCTATTAAAAATATCCATGGCAGGTTTACGAAGTTGTTATTGTTACCAGGCTCTACAGATCAAGTATATGAATATATGTAGTACGTCTTGGTTAGGTTCATTTAATTTTATTATGACTGAAATATATATGTAGTTTAATGTCGTAGAAACAACCTCTCCACTTGTGGGTTATGACTGTGTATATTTATCCTTCCCACACCCCACAAGGTAGGAGCCTCATGCTCTAAGATGTCATTTATGAAATATATGGTTTAATTTAGTTTATAGCTTAAATGTTCTGTATTCATGTACTTAACCAACATCTAGTACATATCTACAGTGCATATAGAGTTACTGGGATACCAAGTACATGTACTTGTACTGTGATCTTGAAAGTACATAGAAACTCTACTGTTTTTCTTCATAAAAAGTATTATTTGTTGAAAAGAGAAAAGTACAAAAATAAGATGGTTAGCAATCCTCACTAGCAACACAAAAAAGAAACAGCTAAAGCCTAAGTTGTAGAATATGCAAAAAGGCATGCATCCCTCTGCCTGTCTAACAAAGAAACACCTCTAACTACTTGATTTTGATTTAACTTATAATTGGCAAATGTTACTTGATTAAATTAATCCTAATTACTTTTAGTTTGTTTACCAGTTTAGATCACTAGTTATTTTTGTATATCTATACTATGCAGCAAGTCAAAATACTGCTGAAAACTCTTCCAACCAAGAAATCAATGATTCTGCGGCTGTTCATGATGCTGAAGTTTCTAGTTTGTCCTCAGTTCCGGAATTTGGACACTCATCTTTTGGAGTTTCTCCTGTGAATATTCCAAATGATCAGATGAGGACGATTGAGAACATAAATGCACTTATTTCTGAGGTAGGATTCAGTCTATTGAAAATTTTCTTTTAGATAAGAAATCTATTGAAAATTTCTGAGTCAGTAATATATACACCACCTTTCATTGCTTATTACTATTTGGAAATTACTGCTTTCGTCTATTTTGTTTCCACATGTCTAATCAATATATTATTTATTTACCTATTCACCTTTTTATGTGTAGCTGGCATTGGAGAAAGAAGATTTAACGAAAGCCTTGACATCTGAATCATCAGAGTGTTCCAGGGTGAAGGTAATTAAATCAAATGTGATTTTGTTTGAATAAGCAAGCACTTTTTTGGAAGCTAAAGAAGAATCGTTCTTCTAGCAAATTGTAACTCCTTTTGCTTTCACTTAAATATGCCCATTTCTCTGCCAACTCTGGTAGTAGTGTCTGGAAATCAAAATTTTCTTGTGTTTTCATGTAAATTCTTCTGCCACCTATTGACTCCCTTTCCTAATTCATCGAAGTTCACTACAATTTGTTTTTAATAGGTGTCAGTCCTTTGTATTTTACACACATCAATGACATTATCCTATAATTTAGAGGATATTATTTTTTCTTCCCCATCCCTATCTAAATCCAATAAATTGTCATGAATCTAGTTTAGAAACATACAGTATTGACAAGAAGTCTGTCAAAAAATTGATTTAACATCTCAAAGCTTATTGGCTTTAAACTGATGTCGATTTTTGGTCTGTAATTGGTTATGGTTCTGTATTAGTCTCACCATGCAATCTCTGCTGTTTCTTTTCCCGATTGAAGGCGATAAACAAGGAGTTGTCCCGAAAACTTGAGATCCAGACCCAAAGATTGGAGCTTTTGACTGCTCAAAGCATGGTTAGTGAACATATTCCAGCAAATCAACCAGATTCTCATATTATCTATGAGAATAACCCATATGCAGATGAGGGTGATGAGGTAAGTTATATTTTCAGTTTGCTTTATGCTTTGGTTACATCAAACGTTGCCTGAATGACTAGAGCACGTCATTTATACATCATCTCGTACTTTCGAGGATTGGCGAATCCCAGCCTTTTATTTTGTAATATAAAGCTTCACTGTATTTTAAGGAGTCCAAGTATCTAGGTATAAAAGTTGAAACCTTCACTAGGAGTTGAAGTAGTTGTTCTATCCTGAAAATCTATTAAGTAGTGGTTGTGAATATAAAGTTGAAATGTAAAAATGGATTTGAATTTCTCTTTTCTCATACTAGGTGGTGGAAAGGGTATTGGGGTGGATTATGAAGCTGTTTCCTGGTGGACCTTCAAAACGAAGAACGAGCAAACTTCTTTGATTGAATTTGCATTGGACTTCTATGACCAAATTTTCCAGTTATTGGGATGGATTATGGAGCTCTTATGCCACCAAGGTAAAGAACCAGCAAAACTTCAACCCAGATTCCTCTAATCTGTCAAAGTCTTTGGAGTTACTTATTGTGTCTTGTCACCTCCTCGATACGGTGGAGGCCGTGATCTGTGTAGTTTGAGTGAATCATACAAACTTGGCTGCAATTATTTTGGAAGATGGTAATAAATTCTGAAGTGATTTTATGTCTTGATTGTAGTACAAATTTTGTGCAAATAGTAGTTGGATATAAAAGACTACCCAGAAGCTTGGCGTGAGAGAACATACTAATTGTTGTAGAAAGAATGAGATGTGGGAATGTCTGTTTAATGTATGCAAAGGACAAGTGAAAAACATTATGTATAGATAACCTGTGACCTGTGAACAATTTTATTACCAGTTATTTGAATAGCAAGACTGATTGACATGAATGTGCAAAAATAGTAGTGTCACAGTTTCAACTTACATGAAAGTATGACATAAAAAGTAGAGTAAGTTTCACTATGATGGTTGTGGTTGATTATTAATGGTGGAGGGGTTGAGGAAGACAAGTGTTGTGACATTAAGAGGTTGGGGTGTCATGTTTTGTGCAGAAGAAAGTATGACATAAAAGATAGAGTAAATTACAATTTCATTGTTATGTTTTACTGAAATTATACAAACCATCAACTTTTTTCCCTACACAAAACACTTCTATTTATATACATACATTATACTAACAACCCTACATGAGAAATAAGTGTAATTTTTTAAACAAAAAAGGGTAATGAATGTAATTAAGGTAAACAAAATGATATATTGTGAAAAAAGTTGAAATAATATAAGAATCAACTGTATCTTTATTATTTTTGGTTCGTCACATAATATATCAATAATTATAATGAAATATTATTTAAATTTCTCTTATACTACATTGTAAGAAATCAAAAATAATAAAAATACATTAATTTGTATACTATTTGGACTTGTCTTCATACTATACCATATTTTATTTAACATATATCACCCTTTTTGTTTAAAAGATTATACTTATCTCTCCTACAGAATAAGTCTGTGTAATGTGTATATATAAATTTGGGGGTTTATGTAAGTATGTGTCACAAGGATTGGATGATGAACCTAAACAAAGATCATTGGTTCATGCATTGATGTGAATTATAGCAAAATGAAAAGGAAGCTGAAAATAAATAAGTGCTTGGGTGACACAAAGAAAGAAAGAGCAGAGGCCTTGATTTTCTTATTTGAGGGATTTTGATCTCTCCCATTCATTCTAATCCAATACCTCTAAATTTACTCTCTCACCTGATACATCTCTTGTGTATATATTTCATTAACAAAATATCTAAACTGTGAGGCCATATTTATAGTTTTCTATGATAATAAGTCTCATGAAACAAATGCATGTAAACTATCTTATATTTTTAATTGTCTAAAACCTGTCATTTTCCTTCATCATTATCATTCAAAAATAAAATATGTAGTTTTGATCCATCAAGTTACAAGTCAGAAATTTTAAGAGTTCCTCATCTGTCAAGTAATCTAGACTCATCTTATCTCATATTTTAGTTCCTCTTCATCCAAACTTTTCATTTTCTTAAGTTTTTATTGAAATTTAAAAATAAAACAAAATTGATGTAAGTGTCCTAAATAGATTTAAGCCCATGGTATCAGCTAGGAATGGAGACATGTTCGCTAAGTGTTAAAGTAAATTCAAAATGTTTCTAAATTAAACACTTGAGAAATAAGATAAGTTGTTTGACACAGGTAGAAGGAATGTCAATGTTAATGTCAAAAATGTATCAAACATATTGATATTGCACTACTCATGTTAAGATTTAATAGGCAGTAAAAGTAAAATCTGAAATTTCTCTCTCTGACCAAATGAACTTTTGTTAATATAAAAATATCAATATTATTCAACAAATTTAGTTTTTATCATTTATATAAAATTTCTCTCCATTTCAGACCAAATGAACTTTTGTTAATATAAAAACATCATTTATCTTTATATGATTTGAAACAAGCTAGTTGCCGATTTTTGCCAAGCTTTCAAGTACTTTGATTTCACTAGAATACCATTAGTACCATCATGTTCATTCCTTGTTTACCAAGCATTCTACTTCAAGCTTCACAACTCTTGCAATTTATGTAGATGACTCAATCCTTGAAGGAAAAGATAGTAGTGAAATTGACATTGTCAAGCATCATTTGAATGGTAAGTTCAAAATCAAAGATCTTCTTCTCTCAAGTACTTTATTGGCCTAGAGGTTGCGCGTTTTGCTAAAGGCATTCAGGACTGGTGTCAATATTTTCTAGGCCATGTACGGGATAAAGATGAGGGTCCTTATCTATCATAAGAAAATAAATAAAATTTATATGTTAACATTAAACAAAAAATGAGAATTTAAAGCAAATCACGAGACAAAAAAAAATGAGAATCCATTATATATCATAAAATTAATAATGTAAAATAATTTATGCTAACATTTTCAACAAAAAATGTCTGACGGAAATTATCGCGATATCACATATTTTCTTTTTTTGCTCATTTATTATTGCTACTTATTGGGAGTTGAGTCAAACATAATTAATTATGTTTTTTTATTTTTTGGTCATATTTTTAATGAGTCTTGAGTGATTTCATGTTTTATCCTGAACTGATTAGAGTATTTTACTGTAATATGAACTTTAGGAAAAACCGTCTTACTTCCTATGTAAAAGGAAAAGACATTACTTTGGATTTGAAAACCATGAGTTCATTATGCTGTAACATACCCTATCAGGGGAGCATTGCAGGCTTCGACCTTGTATGTGAATGGGAAAACTATGATCGAAAATATTTTTATTATTCTCTATGTAGAATTACTAAAGAGGAAATAGAAACGCTTAAGCAACATGGTTATGGTGAAATTGTTAAAAATAGAGATATCCTTTTTGCTGGACATCTCAAACTAGAAGACCGTTTGCTTCATTATTTTCTAAGCTATGTCATCTTACCAAAATTTTCAAACCACTCTCAAATAAGTGACATAGAACTCCACTGATGTATGCTATGAAATTTAATCTGAAAATCAATTGGACTCTGATGATAATGAGACAAATGTGGTCTGTAAGAGGAACCCAAAGCCCTTTGTCATATGCAATCTTCATAACAAAAATCCTTGAGCATTTCGGTGTTTCTACTGCTGGAGAAACTAAGGTCACACTTAACCCTCGTGAAAGCCATATTGATGTGGATGTAATCCACAAAATGGGCTTCACATTTGATCTTCGTGACCGGGCCTACAAGCATAAGAAAGATAGACCTCCTGCTCTTGAACCAGAACCTACCCCTGCCAATCCTTGTGAACATCAACCTTCTGAATTTCATGCTCAATCTTCTTCATCTACTGTCATGCCTTCAAATCATATGATTATGGATGAGTTGATTTCTCTTCTAGGCTACATCACTAATCGGATGGATGCCCTTGATTAACAGAATCAACAAATCCAGTTTGAACTTCATCGTCTCTCTTCTAAGCTGAGTAGCATGGATGTTGATGAAGACAGTTCTGATCCTGAGTCTTAGACTTTATCCGTTGTTAGGATTTTCTGATTGTAATGTTAATTTCTCCTGGTTTCGGACAAATTTCTATTATGTTGTTTGTATTGCTGTTTGCATTGTTAATGCGTGAACATCTTTTTACTTTTATGATATTGCTCAAATTTCGTTATATCTTGATATCCATATTATTATTTGTTATATAAATATATATATCCTATTACATGTATGCTATATATATTGTGCTGGAAAACTCTTGGCCTTTCTACTTTTTGATGAAGTCAAAAGGGGGAGAAAAGTTGGGAGAGTGTATTTTCTGTTTAAAACATTTCAGGCACATAACTCCAAATGAAAGGGGGAGCATACACGATAGGGGGAGCATACTCAAGACAAATCAAGAATATCACAAAGTATGCTGCTCTCAGAAAACTACACCGTTAAAGAGATATTGGTTTGTCATCATAAAAAATGGGGAGATTGTGAAGAAGATCTTTGCTCCTGACCTTGACATGGTTTTGATGAAGACACCAGCATCACCAAAAAGAAGAAAAGAAAGAATACATATGAAGATAATGAATATTCAAGCTTCAAGATATTCAAGACTTTTAGTCTAAATCTAAAATATGTACTTTTATCCTATACTCTTGATTATACAATAATAGTAATGCTCAAACTATTTTTAAAAGAAAATTGAAACACTTTAAAATACTTAAAACAATTTTCAAAAATAGTGTATAACTGGTTACTTCATCTAAGTAACAAGTGCGAGTGTGAGAAAAGAATTATCCAACTTAAAACTGATCAGAGTGATCCATTACTGTCTTTGAGTAATAGATTACCAGTGTTATTAAAGTTGAGTAACTGATTACTCAACTTACTGTAATCGATTACTCTAATTCGAAAATAAATGTTCAGTGGATAGAAAATTTGGGTAATCGATTACTCAATGCTGTAATCGATTACTGAGAGGTGTTGCATCAGATTTTCAAATTCAAAGTGAAGGAGTTTCAACCCAAATGACATGTTGTCATTCCAATCAATTCCTACCCTTTCAAAGAGACA
>NC_032015.1:14948463-15001712 GCF_001865875.1 Lupinus angustifolius | reverse complement strand
ACAAATTCTGAAAATTCTCTAACTATTTTTCTATATTTTTGCACTCAGTTCTTAAACTTTCAAAAGAGAATTTTTCTGAGTTACTTGAAGTAATTGTTTCAAAAGTTTTACAAACATATTGAGCATTATTACTAAGTATACAAAAGAGCTTTTTGGATTACAAGTTAAATCACTTTCATACTTGTAAAGACAATTCTGCCATTGTTGAACATTCTTCATTAGTATTGCAGAATACTTTCTTCCACGGGGTGTGATAAGAAAGGGGATTAGAATCACTTGGAAAAGTGTTTTCCAAAGGTGAATAAGGATTAAGGAGTGTGTAAGGTACATAGAGATCTTGGGGTAAGATATTGTAATTGCAAATCATAATCCTTAGTGGAAAAATCTCTCGTGCCGCAAGAGTACTAGACGTAGCCTTCGGTGGACAAGAATGTGAACCAATATAAAAATTCTTGTGTATTCTCTTCTCCCTTTCTCTTTGATTTTACTTATTAATTTTCTGCATATATTTTTCGCTATACTTTATCTCTTGATTTTGCAGAAAAAGTGGACATTATTTTAAGTCAACTAATTCACTCCCTTTTAGTTGCAATCTCAGTCTTATACTATTATCCAAGTTGAAAGTTATTAACATGTACTCTTTAACTTTAGGGTATTGGAATAGATTAAGAGATGTATTTTTGGGTTACATGTTAGCTATGTTAGTCAAGTTAGTTATTGGAAGTTAGGTTTATTAGTTAGTTAACTTTTCTTTTTGTGTTTTTCACTTTTGTATATAAAGCCACTTGTATTGCATTGATTTGTGGCATTGAGAATATCAATACATTCCCTTTCTTCTATCTCTGCAATTCCGTTATTATCATTGAAAAATAAATTATATAATTATGATTCATCATGTTGCAAGTTAGAAGTTACAAGTTAGATATTTCAAGAGTTCCTCATCCATCAAGTAATCCAGATTCATCTCTTATGGTATTCTACATTTTAGTTCATTTTGATTCATTTTTTCACTTTTTTAAATTTCTCTACAAATTTAAAAATAAATTGAGATAAGTATCTTAAATCAGTTCAAGCCAATTTATGGTGTCAGCTAAGCACATAAACATGTGGTTAAGTGCTAAAATATTTTTAAATTAGACACTTGAATTAAGATAAGGTGTTTAACACTATTCAAAGAAATGACATTACCAAACATGTGTAGAATATGAGGAAATCGAGATTATATCTTCTATCTCAAAATTTGTATCATTCTATGTATATTATGTGTTTTTCATTTATCAGAAAATATAAAATTAACATTTTTATTCATATTTTACTTTTCTGACCAATAAGAAAGATAAGGTATATAGAATGATACAATCTTTGGAAAAGAGAAAATGTGCAATACAATGTAAAATTTCTATTCCTTTATGACCAAATGAACTTCTGTTAATATAAATGTCATTATAAATTTGGTTGTCAAAATAATATTGTTTACCTTATTAATACATTTTTAAGCACACTATCCGAAAGTAAATGAATTGAAGCATTATTTTTCCCATGTGATGTTGCCACGGGTCTTCACTCCTCCGAAATTCAAAATAATAATATGCTAAAAATATTAATGATTCTCACTCTTTCAAAATGAAAAGAATTCATATGTAATTCTCATTATTTTTCAATCATTCAAAATCAAATTATTATAAAAGTTGCATTAATAATTATTATGGAGTAAAAAATATCATATATAATTACTTTGCTTGATGAAGAATTTAAAATTAAATTTATAACAATTTATTTATTAATTATAAAAAAACAAAACATCAATATCAAATCAATTTATTGGTAAAAATTAGGCGAATAAATAATTATTAAATTAATAAAACAACCAGTACATTGCACCAGTCACTAACTAGTTGATATTTAAAAACAATGGAAACACATAATTTTATTTCTCAAAGTCGTTCTTATCTCATAGAACCTGACATTTATTTTCTTTTAATATAAGGATCTATCCATGTGCTAAGGAACATGGAGAAATTGAAGGGTCTCACTCTCTCAATATTTTCTCCTCCATTATATATAATGTCAACATTTACTAGGCCTTTGTTTAGAGTACAAAAAAACCCATGATGAAAATACCTACTTGAGGCTTTGACCAAAAAAATTTAAATCTAGTTATGAGAGAGAGAAAGAGCTTTGACTTTTTTATTATAACATAAAATATGTGATACAATATGTGAGAAACAATATTCTTCCTTACACCTAAAAAACAATAACCAAATAAGCCTCATCTTCCTTTTGTACAAAAATAATGGCCAAATTATTTTCAAACAGTGGATTGATCTTAAGGATAGGGCTAAATTTTTGTATGCTATTTTCTGTTACCAAACTCAACTTTTTTTCTTCCAACATATTCCTTTCATAGTCGATTCCATCTAGTAGGATAAAGACTTGATCTTGTTGATCAGTATATCAGCACCCAAACGGACAAAAGAAACTAAACAATCACACAGAATGTTTGATCATTAATGAAAGTGAATCTCTTAGAAATGTGACATGCATCTTCTATGATGTGAAGCCACTGCTTTTTTCTTCTGTTTAGTTTCCTCTTTCCAACTTTTAGCAATGTCATGTGAGACACTAATTGCATCCAAAGATGCACCAGAAAGGCCTCTCCTTGTGAACCCAACAGCATAAAGACCAGCACTTCCTTTCCATCCATTTGGAAATGGATTTCTTGGAATCCCATCATTGGAAAAGAACTCATTCTCCTGCTTCAAAAATATGTTACTTTAGTCCGCATAAAGACCAGCACTTCCTTTCCATCCATTTGGAAATGGATTTCTTGGAATCCCATCATTGGAAAAGAAATCATTTTCCTGCTTCAAAAATATGTTACTTTAGTCCATTTAGCATCTAAATTTGCTTAAGCAGAGTAAAAATCACATTTCCATTTGCATATCTATATCTAAATTTATATGTCCCTATAAAGGGAAACATCATTAATATCTCAAACATGTGCTAATTAACCAAGTATCTGCAAGTGCCTACACCACTGTGACAATTTTCTAACCATATTGAAATTCATCAAATAGGGTAAGTAAATTGAGAGAACAAAATAATTGATTTTTTTTTATATAACCATGTATATCCTTTCGTCACATAGGTAAGGAATTAATCCATTTCAAGTACATGATTATTCATCCTAACAATTGTTACTTTTAAGAATTGAACATTTGATCTTTTGGTCTATCTGAAGATTCAATGAAACCTTACATCATATCATTTACTTAACAATAAACCAATTAAAGAAAGCTAAAGAAAAACATGATATCTATATAAGATTATGAGCACAAAAACAATGCAAGAAAAATAACAATAAAGGGAATATAACATATAAAGAAGAATTGAAGAACTAACCTTTAGCCATGATGGTACATTGCTGCGATATCCAGTGGCAAGAATAACAGAATCAATCTGAAGAACTCTACCATCAACAAGTTCAACTTTCCCTTCAGTAAATTTTTTGATTCCAGGAACAACTTTGATTTTACCAGATCTAACTTTCTTAAGTGCTCCAATATCTAACACTGGTGTCTTCCCTGCACTGTTCTTAAGCTCTAAAGGCCCTTCTTTAGGCCTTTTAAGACCATGCTTTTCAACATTTCCAAGAATCAAACGAGCAAGAATCAACAATATCTTATCAACCACCTTAAGAGGAAAATGTTTCATCAACTTAACTGCAAGCTCAAAAATTGATTTTCCAAAAACTTCTCTTGGCAACACATGAACCTGTTGATAAAATAAAAATCCCATTTAGAGGTCTCGGATTTGAATCCTGTCAAAGAAAAATTACTAAAAGAACTACACTCATTTATGTATTTTTCGGCTCGACTCAAATCAGTAATACCCAAATAAGACTTTAGCGAACCAGGATCCTCTTCAGTCATGGAGAGGCACGTTCATGTTTTTATACTTATAATGAAAGATAAAAATATCAAATAATTATATTTAAAGGATAAAAGTGTTACATCCTTATATATTTTTTTTATGTTATTTTTTGATGTATTTGTCTATCTATTAACGGAGAGTATTTCCAATATAAAATAAAAAAAGTATAACTTCAAATGCTAACTAAGATGAAAAATGAACAGAATGTAATGAAAATTAGGATACTCACTGAGCTTCTAACCACCATTAATGGTTTTGCATGATGGTTACAAAGATCAAGAGAAACTTCCATGCCAGAATTTCCACACCCAACAACAAGAACTTTCTGGCCATTATAACTCTTCCCAGATTTGTAATCACAAGCATGCATAACATGTCCACCAAACTCTTCTAACCCTTCAAATTCAGGCACAACTTTCTCAGCATTTTCACCAGTAGCAACCACCAACCACCTACAAATATACTCAAACTCATTGAAACTATTACCTGAATGACTCTTCCTAATAGTCTTAACCCTCCACAAACCAAAGGTTTCATCATACTTAGCAGATTGCACTGTTTCATTGAACTGTGGGGTTATACTGAAGTAACTTGCATAGGATTCAAGATACTTTATGAACTGAAATTTTGTTGGGTATTCAGGGAAATCCAAAGGGAAAGGAAAATTGGGTAGTTGGCAAAACTGTTTTGGAAGATGAAGTTTAAGTCGATCATAGGTTCTGTTTTGCCAAAGTGATGCAATGCAATTTGCTCTTTCAAGAACAATGAAAGGAACACCTTGTTCTTTGAGACAAGCTGCAACAGCAAGACCTGAAGGACCAGCACCAACTATGACTGGTCCATTGACCCATATGCAGCGACGTGTGAATAGGTCCTCTGGGTTGAAGGTTTGAACCATTGGTGGCATGTTGAGACTAATGTTATGCATTTTTTGTATGTTGTGTTTTTGGTAGAGAGGGTGAGAACTGGTTTATGATAGAAGAAGGAATAGAGTTTTGAGGGAATGAATAGGATTTGTTTGAGTTGAAGAGTGCAAGAAGAGAAGGGGAAGTTGGGGTATAAATAGTGAGGGTCTAAGGTATCATAGCACCATGTGATGTGATTTGATAATCATACTTAAATGGGTCATTCTCAAATCATAAGCTTGTGGTTAACTTCTATATTAAATTCTTAATCACAATCATAATCAGTGTTGTGTTATTTTAAAGTTAATCTGATACATAAATCTTCATTATCTCATTAATTAATCATTCTTTATATAAAAGATGAGAGATAAATGTGAGATATAATTTGATGCTAAAATATGTTTTTATAAGTTTATTTTAATCATTATAGTTAATTAAGTGGTTGTGCTGATAAAAAAACAGTCATTTTTATATATGTTATTGGTTGTTATTGTGTTTAATGGTGTTATATTTTGGTACAACTAAATGTAACCTTATCCCAATTTTATAGACAAATAATTAATTATTTTGGGTATATGAGTACTCCTTCTATTAAGTATTGTTTTCAGGAATTGAACATTTGATATTTTTAGTTTATCTTTAGTAATGTTTTATAACATTAGATTAATGTTTTGTTGGTAATTATTAATACTACATCACTTAATTGACTATCATAATTACTACATGGTCACAATTCTTTAGACTAAAATAAAAATGGAGTAAAAAATACAATTGAGTAATTTCCCAGAATATCACCCACCCATAAAAGATTATTCTCACATGATATTCGCAAACAAAGAAGAACAATCACAAAGTATTTTCTTTTCCTTACACAAAAATGGAGAGATCAAACCAAAATCTTATGCTTCCATGCCCAAAATTAATAAAGAGAAATGCCATATCCCATATCTTAAAAGGGTCATTCTATTTTGTCAGACTTATACAGTTCCTCTGCAAATTTAGGCCTAGGGTAGGTAACTATGAGTAATAACCAGCTAAGAATACCATTTTACTTGAAACAATCAACAGTTTATTTTACTAGTTATGCACGTTGTTAAAATGGACCAAGATAACATATTTCCAATAATATTTCTTTCCTTATCTTAAATTAATTAAAATATTATTTTTTATTTTTTAAAATTATATTTTATTAATGTGACATTACATGATTGACCTAAGAGAAGGTACGAGTCCGAACATCTTGTTAAAATAAACCAGCCACTTTCATGGATTGTTGTTTCAAGTCTCCAAGATAAGTGCCTACAACTTAACAAAGTCTACATAGCTTTTTGCTGTCACATTATCTTTCACAATCATTTATATTCTCCAATACATCAAGGCTACTACTATGTTAAAATGAATATTTTAGTTCTTAGTATTAAATGTCAACTTAATTATTCATGTTCAAAACCAACTAACTAACCTTTTTAGATTTTAATTAGTTGAAATAGGAACATGCTAGATGCTTTTAGCAGGTGAAAAGTTGGGTCAATTTAGAGAATTTTTGTGGCTTATTTTCATTAAGCTCATGGTGAAAGTGATTGATCATGGGGGATTTTTATAATTAATGGAAGCATCTAGTATATTATCCAGCAAGTTCTTCTCTGAGTAGTAGTTTTGTTTCTCAATTTTAGTGTTGAGTGGTCAATCATGTGGTTCAAGATAGAGAATGAAGAAAAAATTAGAAGGTTCAGTTGGGATGTTACAGAAGGAGCATGATGGTGAACTCACATAGGAATAATGTTGCTGATACTTCAAAAGGTGATTTGAGATACAAGAATTTTGTTTCTTTGTGCACATAGAAACTTCACCTATATGAATCACCACCATCTTTAAATATTTGTCAGAGTATGTAATAATACCAATATTACTCGATTATAATGTTTTAAATTGTATCCTACAATCATGATTATGATTTTAATTTATTAAGATCATAAGTACTAATATGTGAACTTTGACTCCTAATTTTTTATGTGGTTTTAATACTCTAATGGAAAGTTTTATGCATGCCTTGTTAATCACTAACTTAGTTTTTGGACAAAAACTTAATTAAAAGAGTACCATTATATAAAAGGGTGGCTGAATGTACAAAATTACCATTAATAAAATTTAAGGAAGGTAGATATATGCAACTTTATCTTATAAGTATAAAGATTGCTTTCAGTATTTAGAAAGAGTAACATTACATAACCTAAAAATTTGAGAATATAAATCATTCAAAAAAAACATGTAGGATTAACCTTGCATGTGAGCAATAGTTGAGGAATGAGAAATACTAAAATTTATTTGTTTTTTTCCTCTTCTTTCTTATTTATAAAATAGCATTTCTATCTCATGAGATGTGTGATATCTAACATTTACAAGTTCAATAAAAAAATGATAATCTTTTTAATAAGTTAACCTTTAAATTCTGCTAACCATATAAAAGTGATACTATACATGTCAACTTCACGTGCCTAGAAAATGATACATCATTTTCTTATTGTTTGAATTTATGAGGTTTTTAAGCTAACTTATTAAAATGATAGGATATTATGCTGACCAATATCTATACTCCACCTAGTGAGACATCAACTATTGATGGTGAAAAAAAATGTAAAAATAGATATAGAATTTACTTGAAATCTAATATAAAAAGTTAAAAACTATTTTTGTAAATAACATATGGTCTATATAGAACCAACAAAATTGATAGTGCTCAATCACATACAAAAGAAGCCAATAATCCCTATGTAGCATCCCAAATCTCCCTTGTCTTTACTATTATTGGCATATTATATGTTGAAAAGATGAAAGGTATAGCACATAGAGATAAAGGCCATGTGTTTGAACTAAGTTTTTTGACAACCTTCGGTTCCAATTTTTGTTTTCCACATTTTGCTAGAAGATTTAGAATGATTATGATAATTTGTTCAAGTTCCAAAATGGAATGTATAGTACGACACATTAAATGGACAAGGTTTGCAATCAAAATCGAAAGAAGAGCAACCTTCACTATCCCCAAAGATTGATAAGAAATAAAGATTTCTCACTAAAAAAATAATTATCTTTATAAAACTAATTTTACAAATCCAAGATTATTTATATTGACAATACTATCAATTGATTATGTAAGAGTGCTTTATATTATATATAATTTATGTGTATTACTTTTCCTTAAAAGTCAATAATGATAAAAAATAAACAATGACTAATATAGTGTCAATGTAAGAAATTCTTATACAATCCATGTTTTCATCTTTTTCTCTATAAAAATATTATCATCAAAATCTATAAGAAAATTTATCAGTTGATTGTATTGAGAGTAAAATATTTTATCCTAGATACATTATTTCTTACGATGATTAAAATTTTGATATGTATGACACATGTTATCGTAATTTTAATGGATGAGAAAATACTTTAATTGTAATAGTATTTGTGATATTTATCCGTCTACGATCCCAATTTTAGCATGTGAATGGAAGTCAGCTTTTAATTTTAGTGAGACAAACGAGGAGAATTAGTTTAGTCAGTCAAGATATATTTAAAAAGCAAAAATACTTTAAAAATCATAATTTAACATTTCATTTTTACTTTGAAATGTAATATTTTGTTTTTTCTAATAAAAAATTTACTACCTTAGATAATGTTAATATGTATTTTTGAGTACACATCATAATTAGGGATGACAAAAAAACTTGACCCGTAGGTATTTGTGAAAATAGCCGTAACGGGTAATAGCTTATAGGCGGGAGCAGGTTTACACGCAAATTTATATATTTAGTTTTTAGTTAAATTTTTATACATATTTATTATTATTTTAATATTATATATCATATACTTTATTATTATTTCATAATAAATTACACATTTGACTATGATCATAAATTTATCATATAAATATGATATTATTCATGTAACAATTATTTTTACATATTAATTACTACAAATTATATAAATATTTAATTAAAATTAAAAATCTATTAGGTATCCGCAAATACCTGCTACCCGCAAGGTACCCGCAAATATTGCGGGTTTGAGCATGAGAAAACACTACTCAAACCTGTTCGCGCCCATTGCCATCCCTAATTATAATCTCTTCCATTAATATTCATTTATATTTTGCCTCTATTCCCTATTATCTATTTTCATGATGAAAAACTTTCATTAATATTTGCACTTATATCCTTACCATTAAAAATTATTTTTAGAGTAAATGTGAGAGCTCCAAAGTTTTAGTGAAATTATATAAATCATTTATCCATTTTTTATATTTGCATAAATCACGCTAAATTTATATACAAACATTATACCCACTACTCCTACACATGAGATTATTGTAACTTTTTAAACAAAAAAAAATGATTAGTATAATTTTAAGTTAAACTTTAATGAGTGCCAGTGTAATTTATACTTAGTTAACTTTACATTAACTAGAATAAATAAATCAATTGTAAATTAAGTTGCATATAGAATTTGATGATCAAATTACTCTTTTTAGTCGTGTATTTAAGCAATATCTTATTAGAATTATTGATGCATTTTATAATTGTTCAAAATGAGCTTCTTACAATTTACTATGTTTTTAGCTACCTTTATAATATGTGTCACTCATCATCGAATGAATGATAACGAAATAAGTTTTGACATATATTATGTTGTTAAGTATAACAATAATCATTTTGAGCAACTGAAAATCAACTTTTACAACTTAATTGATAAATTCAAATATTTTATTGTTTTTTACTAATGACACTTTAATATAAAAATAAAAAATCCTAACATATTTACAATATAAAAATAAAAAATCCTAACATATTTACACTATCATCAATTTTTATAAATTTGTTATTTGATCTCAAATTGTATACGTTTTGTTAATTATCTCGAATAAATTTTAAAATAATAATAATAAAATGACAATCCAATGACTATTTTCGTTTAAATGTGGAAGCCAAATTTGGTAACACAATTGGTACATATGTTTTGGTTACAGCTGGTTGGATAACCACTGATTAGTGTGGTAGACACTAGACACGCTTCAGAATTTAATGTTGGAAATAGTTGCAGCCAAGTGGATAAGGAGAACATCTCAACTCTCCTACAACTTTATGCCACTCCACATACTAAAAGGTTTGATTTTCCAAAAAATATTTTATAATTATAATTTTAATTTAAATAATTTTTTTTAACCAATTAAAATTGATAGTATATAAAATGATATAAAAAATAGGAGAACTTAAATATCTGGTCGATAACTTTAATTAGTTATGACTTATTTTTATATTGGTGACTTATTATATGAAGTATATAAACGTGTAATAATTATACTATGCCATAATTTATTGTAGTCGTACTGATTCACTATGTCCAATTTTACATCTAACTTAGGTTGTTTCTTTTTTTCATTATAGTAATAATTATAAGTATATAAGAAAATAATTATAAGTAATAATAAAGTTCTTCCAAGCCACGTGTCAAGCTTTTAGCAAAATAATTTTCTCTTAAAAGATTTCACTACCTCACATACACCATACCGCACATGATCAAAGCCAACCTATACTCATTTGACCTTTCCTATTTTCTGCTTAATTAATGAATTAATGAATAATGATAACATCACTATAACTTTTCCATAAATTGATATAATCAATAATAACCTATTATCATTTTAAAATGTACACAATTACCTATGATACATGAAACCAACAATTGTTTAGGAAATATGTGTTTTTATCCAATCGAATGCATGAGAAATATGTGTTCTTAATTATACAGCAAAAAAATATTGTCTCGTGCAACTGCAAAGGTAATTTGCTAGTTAAGAAAATGAATTTATATATATATATATATGGTTTACATCAACAGTTTTTAGATGCTCTATTCGCATATGTCTAGTCTAATATTTTGTGTGTAGATTATTTGAAATGTGAGACGACATTGTGTTCGTTTGTTATTTGAATATAATAAAATGAGTTTAACTTTGATGCATTATTAATATAATACCCTTTTTATCATTAACCAATCATATATCAAATCCATCATGCAATGCTTATGAGGCAAGTATTATGAAAACCAATACTTTTAATAATTTGTCCATGTATGATTAAATAACTATGTAAAAAAGTTATATTGTTAGTGCATCAAAATGAATTCCTAATTAAATATGAAATTAGATGAATGTATACATAATAGAACTTTTTTGGGTAATAATATCTCTTGCCTTTTTGGTAAGAAATTAATCTCTTTTAGGATGTGTGACTATTCATCATAACAAGTGTCGCTTTTAAAAATCAAACAATTTGTATAGAATTTTATGATGTTAAAGTTGATCAAACTCAATAAGTTAACCACATAATTTATTATATAAGCAAAAATTATTATTACAAACGATATGATAATAATGATATAAATAATAAAATAAACATAAATTATAGATAAATTAAGATAAAATAAAACTAACTAAATCCTAAATATGATAACTCTCTATCAATCTAAACATCTTCTAACATAATTGACATTTTAGTCATTCTAGGATTAAGAAACCTTATTTTTTAAACCTACTTATTATTGACTAGAGGTGACAGAATTCTTTTCATTTATCAAATTGTCAATATTTTTTTAACTGAAATTATATTCTCTATTTTATCTTATGAATAAATTATTCAGGACTAAGATTACATAATAGATATTTAAAGTAGAACATTTAAGTGCAGCTAGGCACCATGATTTTATAGTCAATAGATAAGACTAGCTGGTGGGACAAATATTAGCATAGCACAAAGTAAAGTCATAGAATAATTGAGGTAGAACTAAGATATTGCTTCATTACTAAAAACAGGTGTTACCAACAAAAAAGAGGTCTATTTCCAGATATGGAAAAGAGTTTTACCTTTGAGAAACCCATTTAAACAACCATATCTTCACCAATTTGCATAAGCTTTTGTTAAGTAAATAAACACTAGAAAATATCCACTTGTTATTGTTAATACTTCTTGCAAAAAAATTTTTATTGGTAAATGTTAGTATATTAGTATTGTTGTGGGTGAGACTCGAATCCTCAATCTCATTCATTCCACCCCTAACCATCAAACTATCTTGTAATTTTTTTTCTTTTAAATTTGTTATGAGTGAGACTCGAACCCACAACCTCTTTCACTTTATTCCTTAAACTCATTCGACTTAACTATCCGACCGCATTTTGACTCCCAAATACTTCTTCTATTATTTCATATTATTTTTTATATTATAAAATAACTAAACATGTGTCCTTTTAAAAATAAATAAGACTTTAATTATGTTATAATTGTGTTCTTATCTCTTTATATCTTCATTAAACAAAAAGAAAAACTAACTTTTTAAGTAGCACTTCTTATTAAGATAATTTATTATAAACAAAACGGGGAAAGAGATAACTCTAACCATATTTTCTAAGTGGAAGAATTTGGATTACTCCCTCCACCTCAGGGGTGATCTATATATTAGAATTCTAAGCTCGATCTTTAATATTACATCAATAATTGTGATCTAATTTATTTATTGAGTTGACGTACCAAACATGGGTTCATAATAACATAGTTTATCAATTCTTAAATATATTTTTGGTCCATGGAAGTTTAATGAATTTGGTTTTCATCACAATGATTTTTTCTTTTGTTGTTGTGTTTGTTTCAAAAAATTTGTTTTAGTCCATTTTAAAGATGCGTCAACAACATAATTGATCACATAAGCTACATTACATATGAATATTAACCATATTATCATTAAATTAAAATTGTGAAATGTATAGGTATTAAAACAAAAAAAATTATAAAGATTAAAACTAAAATTGCTAAACTTTTAAGAAATAAAAATATATTTGTCTTTAATTATTAAAAATGAGTAGAATGTATACACTGTGTATGAGTTTTATACATTATCACTATATCATCTATCATATATATTTTATCATTATTGACTCTTAAAAAGTATACAAATAATTAGTAAATAATGTATTAACTGTATATAAATCTTTATATTAAGAATAAATATATATTACACTCATAAAAAAAAATAAAGAGTAATATGTTTATCTTGCACGTCTAAACTCCTTTTAATCGAGGCAACGATGATAAGGATAGCCGTCATGAATACATGTGAAATAGTTGAACATAGACTTCCTAGATTCACACACTATCTATTGAAATTGAAACCCTTTTCTTATACCAATACAAAACTATTGGAATTTGCAACCACCCACACAATTGTACCTTGTTTTCTTTGCTCATGGGAACCAGCAATTGTTTGCATTTCTAAGTTGTAACCCATCAAATAGTCTATTTTTTACAACCACTAACTCCAATTGCTAGTCTATATTTCATGGAAGACAACTAATTTTTAAGATTATAATATCTATATACTATTAGTATAAAAATTATACACGCTCATTATATTATTCACCATTCATTTTGATTAAGTTTTTAAGAGTATTAAATATGAATGATAAAATAATGCATTAACACTGTATAAAAGTCTTATAGTGTGAGGGCATATTTTCTCTCTCAATTTTCAAACCATTGATTAAGTTTGAGAAATGGTTTGGTATTGCATTGAGGATATGATCCCATCGTAAGGAACAAGGAGCCACCCCACGTGCATGGAACCTTGATCTTCTACACTTCAATCTTCTAATAGAGAACTACGTAATATTCTAAGATGTATAGTATTATAAATTTTCTAATTTTATTTATTTATTTATTTATGATATGTAGTGTAAAATAAACTTACTTAAGCCATTGTTGGAAGGTAGTATTTCTCCAATTTAGGATTTATTATTGAGAAATCTAAAGAATGTCTTCCACCATGTAAAAAATAAATAAGTTGTTTGAATCAAAGTATCACGAAAAATTGATTGAAACAAGTCATTTCAGTGAGGGTGATTGTCTTGAGGCTATCTACATGATCACTGAGAAGATGGAGACTCATGTAAACCACCTGAGACAAGTTCTTCATAATATCTCTGAGTTCCTTAACATGAATTGGAAAGTTCGTGTGCATTATATCTTTAAAAATGGTAACATGTTGACAGACTTCTTGATTAAGCAACATAGTTTGAATCATCATGTTTTCTCAAAGACCTGAGACATGTCACCAACAAGAGCTCAAAACCTCTTGTAATTGGATCTTTACTATATCATAGTTCTTGTTTCTTTTTTTTCTCGATGTACCAAAAAAATATTCGTGAGAGAATAACTGCACCTCATGTGAAAGTCAATTTTACTATTATAATTTAAAGGTATTTATGCAATTCATTATAGAATCACATTATTACGCAAAACGAGAAGTAAAATAGGTTTTTGGGATTTTCAATCTTAGTAGGTTAAGATCTCTTAAATTGATGGTATCCATGACAACAATGAAAAGAAGAGAAGGAGAATACCTTGATGATTGTTGGTAAACTTAGTATATGCCCAAGAATGAGAAAAATGAATGATTAAGGAATAGGAATGAATGGAACAAAGTTGCTGAATAATACCTCTATGTAATTTTCTTATTGAATGAATGAATTAGAAGATTACAATAAACTAATTATATATAGGAGGATGAAACTAAACTATAACTAAGAAAAAAACAAAACAAAAAAACAGACATGCCTAATTTAGAAATAATAGAAAATTGGAAAACAGAAAATAATTTCTAAAAATGGCAAAAATGAACAGACTTCATTTTTCACCTTCATATTCTTTCATTAAAGGATCTTGAGGCTATTTTATCATCCCCGCAAGCTGAAATATGGATGTTGTGCATTCTAAGCTTGAATATTAAGCAATGAAAAGGAACATTGGGAAAAGGCTTGGTTAAGGAATCAACAAGTTGATTAGTAGTGGAAATGGTAAGGAGGTGAACCACCCCTTGTTGGACTCTTTCTCGAATGGAGTGACAATCAATCTCGATGTGTTTAGTTCTTTCATGAAACATAGGATTGGCTTCAATGTGAAGGGAAGATTGATTGTCACAATAAAGCATAATGGGAGTGACATTGGTGACTTACAAATCAGGGAGAAGATAGCTCAACCATCTTGCTGCACAACCTGCTAAAGCCAATGCAAATATTCAGCTTCTGTAGAGGACCTAGAGACCATCCTATGCGTTTTGCTTTTCCTACTGATTAAGGATTTGCCAATGAAGAAACAAAACCACGTGATGAATCTTCTGGTATCAATGTAGGAGCCCCAATCTAAATCATTGAACCCCTTTACTTTGGTATCATTCTGAGATGGGAAGAACAAGCCTTTACCAGGGGCATTCTTGAGGTATTTGACCACTCTCAAAGTTGCTTCATAGTGAGCATCAGTGGGGTTGGCAAGGAATTGACTCAAGTGACCAACAAAATAGGCTAGGTCTAGGCTAGTATGAGTGAGATAAACCAGCCTCCCAACAAACCTTCTATACCTTGAAGGATTAGAAGGAGGCTTACCACATTGACCATATAGTTTAATTATAGGATCCATAGGAGTTGTGGAGGGTTTTGCACTAAGAAGCCCCATGTCATGAAGGAGATCCAATACATACTTTCTTTGACAAAGATTGATGCCTTCCTTTGATGTAGCAACTTCCATACCAAGGAAGTATTTAATCTCCCCGAGGTCCTTTATGCTAAATTCTTTGTTAATAAGGAACTTGAGATGATTGATTTCCTTCAAATCATTGCCTACTATAAGTAAGTCACCAACATATACAAAAACAATAGTAAAGTTATTAAGAACAAATTTAGTAATCAAGGAGTAATCAACCTTGGATTGAAAATACCAAAATTGAGTCAAGATATCAGTGATTTTGGCATTCCATTGCCTTCTAGCCCGTTTTAATCCATAAAAGGATTTCTGTAATTTGTAGACTAGAGAAGGTTTATGTATGTGCAGCCCTGAAAGTAATTTCATTTATACCTCTTCTAACAAATCTCCATGCAAGAAGGTCGTGTTAACACCCATGTGATAAATAGGCCAGTTGTGTATGGAAGCAAGGGCTAACAAAATTCAAACAGTGGTTATCTTAATGACAGGACTAAAAGTCTCAAAATAGTCAAGTCCAATAGTTTTTGTATACCATTTGGAAACTAATCTAGCCTTACATTTATCTATAGTCTTATTACCTTTATGCTTGATCTTAAAAATCTACTTACAACATATGGCTCTCTTGTCACTAGGAAGATCAGTAAGGATCCAAGTGTTGTTATCATTTAATGACTTTAATCCAATATCTATGGCTAATTTACAGTGATCATACTGCATATCATCCTTGTATGAGGAGGGTTCAACATGAGAGTTTAGGTTGAGAGTAAAACGTTTATGTTTGGTTGAGAGTCTTTGATAGGACATATAGGTTGATAAAGGATAATTGGTTCTGGATCTTGGTGAGGAAGGAGAAGCCAAATATAGAAGGTAGTGATAGTCTTGAAGATGGGCTGGTGGACCTCTCATTCTGGTAGATCTTCTAAGGTTAGGAGCATTTTCCTCAAAAGGAACAACTTCATTGTTCATAGCAGGTTCATCTACAACTTCTTTAACATGATTTTCATCTCCTAGTTGCGTAGATGAGGAGTAGTCTAGAAAAAGATCAGTTGAGGTGAATGAAGAAGTAAGCAGGGATAATTCTTCTTGTCTCTTGCCAATAACAGAACCAATATTAGTCTGAAAAGGAAATGATTTCTCATGAAAAATTATATTTCTAGACAAAAACGTTTCTCTAGAATTTAAGTCATAAACCACATAATCTTTTGTGCTATTTTTGAAACCAAGAAACACACATTTTATGGATCTAGGATCCAGTTTCTTCCTATGTCCAACCAAGGTGGATGCAAAATACAAACAACCAAAAACCTTAAGGATCATGAGGTTAGGATCATGCTTAAACATAATTTGATAAGGAGATTTATAGGATTGGTAAGGACTAGATTGTTTGTTTATAAGATAAAAAACATGACTAACTACATAATTCCAAAAACACTTAGGAGAGATGATTGAAATAGGAAGGATCTTGCTACACCTAAAATATGTTGATGTTTTCTCTCAACAACACCATTTTGCTTAGGTGTTTCAACACAAGTTGTTTGATGCAAGATTCCCTTCAAGGAATAAAATTCAGTAAGTTTAAATTCATGGCCATTGTCAGTTCTTATGCATTTAGTCTTAGTATCAAATTGAGTTTCCACAAAATTAACAAAAGCTTTCAATAAAATGGAAGATTCAGATTTGACTTTCATTAGATATATCCATGTATGCCTAGATTTATCATCAACTATAGTTAAGAAATATCTATGTCTTAATATAGAAGGAATAGAAAGAGGCCCCCATATATCAACATTAATCAAATAAAAAATATTCAAAGATTCTGTGGAACTAAGTTGAAAATGTAGTCTTTTTTGTTTTGCAAAATAACAAGCATCACATGGTTCAGAGTCAATTCTAGATTGCAAGTTTCTTATGCCAAACATTATTATTGCAGGAATTAAAATTGTTGACATATGCAGAAGTATCAATAGACAAACTAGAATTAGTAAGAGCATATAACCCCTTCATGTTTTCAGCTACACCAATCATCTTCAATGTATTCTGATCCTGGATCAAGCATTTCACTTTTGAGAAAACTAACTTGCAATCAAGAGCATCAATTAGTTTAGAAATAGATATAATATTAAAATTGAAACCAGGTATATAAAGAACATTAGATAAATATAGGTGATTGGAAAACAAAATAGTTTCTGAGATAGAAGTTACAATTTGACTTCCATTAGGAAATTTGACATTAATAGGTGGAATATGCTTGAAGGATTGGAATTGAGACAATGAGTAGCACACATGATCTGTGGCACTAGTGTCAAAAATCTAATCCTTTGATTTCAAATTTTCAAAACAAAAAGGTTTACCTGAAGGGTTGGAACTCATCTGATTGGTTATGTGTGAAGGCTATTTGTTATGTTGCTTCATCATGGATATGATTGCCTATTGTTGGTCTAGAATGAATGGCATAGGGACAATGTTACTTTCTTCTTTCTGATCTTTGTCTGTACTCTTTAGATTAGTAGCATCACTTTGTTCAAGACTAGTAATGTTGTTCACATTGGTATTGGGCTTAAAACTAGAGGGAAAGCCATGTTTTTGGTAGCACACATCAATAGTATGCTCATTTCTATTGCAGAAGGTGCAAAACTTATTGTTGTTGCTTCCTCTACCATTATATCCTCTTCATCTTCTTGAAAACATAAGTGGTGTTTCTAGATCCTCTTCCCCTAACTCTATCTCTTGCAAAAGATTCTTCTGTGTTGTTAGCGAGTATTCTTGTGTCTTTAAAGGGCATATTGATTTGTCTTTCTTGTTGCACTTGAAGAGACAAGGCCTTATTTATGCTAGGTAAAGGTTCCATAAGTATGACTTTGGACCTCATAGATGAATAATGCTCATTTAGCCCCTTCAAAAATCTAATAATGTAATCATTCTCCCTATAGGATGTGACAACAAGAATCAAGTGGTAGTGGCATTTTACGTCACATAAGCATGATGGTATATGTCTAAAATTGTCCAACTCTTGTCAGAAGTTCTTTAATTGGGTGTAGTATGCATCAATAGAAAGGTTTCCATGTCTCATGCTATATAAATCCTCTTGCAATTCACATATTCATAAGACATTCCCTTGATAATATCTTTCTTTGAAGTCATTCCAATCCTCATAAGCCATTTCTAGCCAAAAGACAAATGGAGCAATGGATGGATCTAAGGTTTGATTTATCTATGATAGAACAAGGGTATTGCATCTATCCCAAATTGGAAACAAAAGTTGGTTAGGTGAGGGTTTTGGCAGAGTTCCATCAATGAATTGAAATTTGTTTTTGGTTTTCAAAGCCATTGACATGACTTTTGACCAATTGTGGTAGTTCTTCCCATTTAGAGGGACAAAGACCAACATTATCCCTATGTTTTCATTTGGGCTCATAAATAAATGGCTAGATGGGTCATTCATTGGATTCATAGTCATGGCACATGAGCAAAGAAAGAAGAAGATCAAGAACTAGTGAACAGAAAAAAGAAAAAAGGATACAAGGACATGATGATGGAGTGCAACAAAGCTTTATGAACTAAAGCTTTGATACCATCTTAAATTGATGGTATCCATGATGACAATGAAAAGAAGAGAAGGAGAACACCTTGATGATTGTTGGCAAACTTAGTATATGCCCAAGAATGAGAAAAACGAATGATCAAGGAAGAGGAATGAATGGAACAAAGTTGTTGATGTAAACCCTCCTCGGGAAGCCCTTGATTCTAAGGGCAGGAGATCTTATGAAGGTCCTATGACTAGGGCCAAAGCCAAATCAGCAACCTTGAAGGTCTCAAATGACTCAATTGACCCTGGAGAATACATGAAGGAAGGGCATTTATGTCCTTAAGTTACATTTCAACTTAGGTTTATTTTTAGTTGCTTTAATTCAAATAAATGAGATTGCATTCTCATATAGTCTTAGGTTTATTTTTTTATTTTATTCAAGCATTTTAGTATTTAATTCATGTAATATGGGTTGAGATTTATTTGTAACATGATCCATTAATGACCAAGTAGTTCACCCAGGTTCAAAGGTAAGCTAATCACGACTAGTTCAAGGACAAGGATGATACGACTCAAGGACAAGATAGCTTGAATGCAGGAAGATGGAAATAATTGAACATTCAAGGTACAACATGACTATAATGATGGAGATGCAAGGCTTGGAGATAAAGAAGGAGATTTAATGAAATAAAGGAGAAGGCATAAGAATAGTACATGGATAAAGGAGAAGATAATGTGAAAGATATAATTTCCAACTAACATATTTTGACCATCATGAATCAAGGGATTGAAGATAATGTTGGAGATAAAATAACTTATTCATTCAAATGCAAGATATCAATGCCAAATTCGTGTGACCCCGTGACCAGCCTAAGACTCGGCCAAATATGAACCAATTCTCCTCAACGCATTCAGCTCCAACCTTCCATGGAACCAAGGATCAAGCCATGACTTGTTATGGTCCAAACCGTGGGTATTTTCAAATCAAAGGAGGCGTGTAGATCAAGACTTGGTCAAGGCAACAACAAATCAACCAACAAAGATCTCAATCGAATTACATTATTTAGGATTTTATCTATATGTTTTAATTAGGAGTTTTATCTCTTTATTTCAGAATTGTTTTAGCCTAAGTTTTTAATTAGAAATTTATTATCCAAGTTAATTAGGACTTAGTCTATTTTTATGGCAACCTTTTGCCTATTTATGTTTTCAAATTTCCATTAATGAAGTTAAGTTAATTTTTGAGTTAAAACCTTGTGTTTTGTTTAGTTGAGAGTTCTCCTAAATCCTATCCATTGGCTGTGGCCATTGATGAGTTCTTATAGAGCTCCCTAAGTTTGTGGCGAACACCATTTGACTTATCAAGCTTCCATACTTGTGGTGACTTCCATCTCATTCATTTTCCACCTTCTTCCTTATCAAACTATCACAATCTGCCCTACACCTTCCCACACCCAAAACCAAGACAACGCTAAACACATACATCCCTACTGAGACCAAAGTAACCCTAAAACACATACTCTAACCTTGAATCAAACCTACACACATTACTTCACCTAAACAACCCTAATACCTACTCTATATATACAAGTCGTGGCCCTTAACATATCACTCACCTAAACCAAGAATCCCCCCACAAACACAAACTACCCTATACCTAAACACTCCACCTAGACTACATTATAGCCTAACCAAATCAAACAGCCCAAACCGAACCAAAACAACCCTAAAAACCCCAACTTTCACACCAAACTGAATTTACACATTAACAAGTCTAAGTTCAAGCTAAAACGATCCTTAAATCAAAGGCATCCCCTTGAGGTTGTCATGAGTTTATGAATAATACCTCTATGTAATTCTCTTATTGAACGAATGAACTAGAATATTAAAATAAACTAATTATATATAGGAGGATGGAACTGAACTAAAACTAACTAAGACTAAAAAAATAAAACAGAAAAAACAGACTTGCCTAATTTAGAAATAATAGAAAATGGGAAAACAAAAAAACAGTTTCTAAAAATGGAAAAAATGAACATACTTCATTTTTTAGCTTCACCTTCTTTGATTAAAGGATCTTGAGGCTTTTTTATCAAGATCTCACTCCTATATCTTTAGAAGAATCAATCTTGACATATTTCTATCTCCAAGGAAGAGAGCATTCACTAGCTGATAGTATTTCTTAGACTTGTATTTATATCCTATAAGAGACCTTATTTTTATTAGAATTTTGTATCACTTAAGTCTCTTCTTTTATAATAATATCTCCTTTGATATACCAACAAAATGATGATATATGATATTCTATATCACTGCCTTTTAGGATTATCGATAATAGAAATATCATCTATCATTTAATAACCTAAAACATGTTATTTTGACCTTTCTCCATAGGCAGAACACTATTAGTTTTCCATATCCTTAAAGGTATTTCAATATCATAGTTTGAAGCCTTTCGAAGACCTTATATATTGACCCTCATAGGTAGTAGTTTAATTCATGTCTCAAGACTAGGTACTACTCCATAATATATGCCCTCAGGTTGTTAGTTCGAAGTGCATTCAAATGACAAATGTTAAACTTTAGTATGAGCCATGAAAGAGACTTCTTGATGAGCCATGAAGTGTGAAAGAATGAATGAATGAGAAATAAAAACCGGAAGAATGAAAGAGAAAGAATATAAACTAATTTTATTATTATTGAATGAATCTTTCTATATATTAAATTATATTATTTGTCATTGAATTGAATTACAAGGAATAAGGAAATCACCATTTATATACTATATTGTCTAACTAACAACTAACTAGATAATTGATTAACGAATATAACATTATAACTAACAAACCGAAAACAACTAACAGTTAATCGATTATTTCTTACAGAATTACAACAATTTCAATACCCATATAATCAATTAACCATAATGTTAATCAATTATCACAAACAGAATCTTAGCTATTCTAACAGCCACCCACAAGCTAAAATGTATCAAGCATTCCAAGCTTGAAATGATTATGTTGAACACCATATATACTCTGATACCTCCTCTTATTGGTGACCGAATCTTCATCTCCTGGTCTTGAAATCATAATGTGAAACAGAAATGACACTTAACCACCATTTGGTAGAAGTAATTTCATCCAACCATGATAGATGAAAGAGAGAAAAGAAATACATCTTAATCTTGATCCTAATATGTTGCTTCAAAGAGGGAAAGTTACACACTATTGTAATGTTATGAGTTTAATAAGAAAGAGGTAAAGAAAATAGAGTAGTAAATAAAAGAGATAATCGAGGTAAATGATAAAGAATAAGAAAAGAAACTAAAAGAACTGTCCAAGAATCATTTCGCACGGTTGCAAAATTTTGAAGATAAGTGTAGCATCTACTTTAGAAATTTAATATTGGAGTCGAGGTCTCTAAGAAAGGCATCATTTTCAACAAATGAGGCCAATAAAGGTGGTCATTACTTCAATGACTAACACTCCATACAAATCATGATACTATGAACATGAAATCCATGCTTTGAATAATTCTCCTTGAAAATGCAACACCACTAGTTGAGAAACAACATCAAGTCTTTGGTATTGAAGATGTTGCAAGAATGGTTATTCATGACATAGAATCTTTAAAATGCAATGCTTGAAAATGAGAATGATAATGATGATTATTTGTTGAATCTTAGAATAGAAGAATGATAAGAGGAAGCAATTAAGAGAAATAATTATTAAATATGGCAATATGGGCATTGCCTACAGGCCGGCCCGCATTGCCCGCAAAAAAATGTGGACATGGTATCATAATTTTGCCTATTAGCCCATATTGCCCAGCCCACTTTATTTGCGGTCATTTCAAGCGGGCTACGCGACTGACCCGCATGCATTACATTGTCATGTTTTTTCCAGGCCTAACTCTATTCTCCCAACTTAGTAATGCATACTGTGTAACAGTGGTTAATGAGAATATATATGAAAAATAGCAAACCCAAAGAGAGAAATAGAAGAGAGTATATTGGGAGAAAGCATTACTAAATTTTCATTTCAATTTCCAAATTGCAACTTCCACTCATCCAATGCAGTGTGCAGACTTGTACTTTATATACTTTGTTACTTCAAAATGTAGGGATATGAACAAAACCACTATGAATTTGCAAAGTTGCTGATTATAAATTTGTTACTTGGATTTGTCATTGACATTTTAAGAAAATGCTCGCGACAGCCCGCATGCCTGTTTTAAAACGAGCAGGGCATGTGATTTTGTCTATTATGCTTCTGTGGGCATGTCCGCGCCCGCATAAGTTTTGCGGTCTAAATGCAGGCACAGGAAAAACGGGTCGGGCCTCCCGTTTTGCCATATCTAATAATTATGCTCTGCTACCATGCTAAACTTTGGTATTATCCATGAAAGAGATTTCTTGATGAAGCAAGAAGTATGAAAGAATGCATGAATGAGAATTGAAAACTTGAAGAAAGAAAGAGAAATAATAAAAAACTCTATTTCTCATTATTGAATTAATCTTCTCTATATATTGAATTACATTATTTCTCATTGAATTGAATTACATGGAATAAGAGAATCATCATTTATATACTATATTGTCTAACTAACAACTAACCAGTTAATCGATTAACTATACTATTAATCAATTAACGAATAAAATATTACAACTAACAAACTAAAAGCAACTAACAGTTAATCGATTAACTACTCTGTTAATCGATAAACTATTATAGAATTACAACAATTTCAATATCCATATAATCTATTAACCATTGTGTTAATCGATTATCACAAACAGAATCTCTACTATTCTAACAACAACCTTTATTAAGATTATTTCAGTGATCACTTGTTTTTAATCTAATTTGTAAGTATTTTATATGGTTAATTATATGGAGTCTATGGTTTAAGTTTTCAAAATTTTGTATTAGATCTTTCTTTTGGAAAAGTATAGGTTGCCGAGATTTTAGTTGTTAGAGTTTCTAATCATTTTCACTCATCCCCAATTCCATTTTTTTGGAGTTTTTGTATGTTATAACCATGTTCATTATGATTACTTTCTTATTAAGTTTTTTCCATTCCCAAGGTAATATACACTCGAGATACATATACCCTAACCTTTGGGTGGTTAATTAAGGGAATTATTATTTTTGACATCATGATAACAATTGAGTCAGCTTCATAAATTACGAGATCATGACCAGTGCTGGACACGTCACTAATGCCCTTGGACGGGAAAGTAATTTGATGTAGTGTAATAAAACCTGAGCCAAACATCAATCAAGAAGAGGTCTCGTATAGGTTCTAATTGGTTTAAACAGTTAGACTATATTTATCGGACCTAATGACATCATAATATCATATATAATTAATTAAAATAAGTGAATATCACATTTATATATCTCATACTGAAGATTGATTATCTAAACACTTTCAAGGAATTTAGGCCGATCAACTTGTGCAATGTGCTTTATAAGCTTACTACAAAGGTCATTGTGAATAGACTTCGACCAATTTTGAACACAATCATTGGTCCTCTTCAAATTAGTTTCCCTCTAGGTGGAGGTACAATAGATAATGTCATTATTCTCTAAGAAATCTTCAATCACATGAGAAAGTCAAAAAAAGAGGAGATATTGTACTCAAAGTTGACCTTGAAAATGAATATGACAATGTTGATTGGGGATTTATGATAGGGATGGTAAAAAAACTCGTACCCATAGGTAAAAAATACTCGTAGGACATATAGTCGGGTATGAGTACTATTGTACTTGTGCCCATTGATACTTGTTATTTATATGATTACTATATTACCTTTAATTATATTAAAATGTACATTATTTTAACCTTCATTACACTATGTACATCTTTTCTTTTTACTTTGTTTATATTTTTTTACTTTGTTTACATCTTTTATTGAATGTGGTAGTGAAACACCCGACAAATATTATTACATGTGTAGAAAAATATACATTTTTCAAAGAAAAATATATTTTTTTTGTTAAGGAAATGAGAAAAACATCACATAAATAGAAAACTCCAATAGAATTACATTTTGGCCAAATATTCAATCAAAAGACACAAAAATTATTATGTTTCATCTCATTTGAAATATAATAGAGGTAGGAAGTTAGAAATTCATTGATAATATAAAAAACCCGCGAGTACCCGTTATACCCGCAAAAACCCACACGCAGGTACCCATACGACTATGGGCAAGTATGGGTAATACTCTCCTATTTCGAAACGGGTAGCGGCTAGCTACTACCCGTGCCCACCCGTGGCCATTGTCATCCCTAATTTACGGGAACTTGTATACATGACTTTGGATTTCCTTCATCCACTATTACTCTCATCATGTACTACATTTCGACATCCTCTTTGCATATCATATGGAATGGTAACATACTCCCATATTTTCAGCCCAACAAGTTTTGGGACAAGAAGATCTCATGTCTTCTTATCGGAGCTACATCTGTTGTCTCAAAGTTTGTACCACTCCATGTACTCCATGTTTCTTATTGGTCGGAAAAGAAAAACATGAATTTAACATATATTAACTTTATATTTTCTGACCAATGAGAATAAATGGGTACTTGGAGTGGTACACATCAAGAGACAAAAACTGTATTTCCCTCCTTATCTCTATGTTCTTTGAAGGAAAATATTTTCACTACACTTATATTGAAGTGGTGCAACTCAATAGATGGAATCATGTAAAAGTCTTAAGGAATGGATCCAACATATCTCATCTTCTCTTTGTTGATGATATTCTCTTATTTTGTAAGGCGAAATGCTCCCAACCTTGGAACATCGTGACTCTTTTTGTGAGGTTTATTCAAGTTTTCAGACTCAATGTAGACATATCAAAGTTGTGACCCGTATTTTCTAATGGTGTCCATAATGGTTAGAAAAATAAGTTTACGTCTCTAATTTGTATAAGGTTTACTACAAATATTAGGAAATACCTTGGTTTTCCTATTCTGCAAGGGAGGAATCATAAAAGGGATTCAAATTTATTATTGAATTGATGCAAACAAGGTTAGCTTTATTTCGTAATGAACTTGGGTGTGTACTTTAGCTAAGTCGGTTCTATCTTCCATCCCAACCTATTACATACAAATAGTTTAGATTTCTCAATCCGTATGATAAAAAATAGATGCATGCATTCACAAATTCATCTAGGATACTATAAGAGGTAGTGGTATGCATTTAGTGGGTTGGAAAAATAACAAAGATGAAAGTTAAGTTCAATTTGTGCATCAAAATAAGAAACAAATGTAAAATATTTCTAAGGTGAAACTTGTATGGAGCCTTATTCACAACTAGGATAAGGTTTGGGTCTACTTGCTATCATCCAAATATAATGGAACATTGAATATCTTTAGTGGGAAAATAAAGTATGGTTTTAAAACATGGAATGTCACTCATAAATCATTGAAGTATGAGGAGTATAATATGAAAGATGGTTATAGGCATATGACAAGAGATCATAATCTTGAGGTAGATCATGGTGAATGGTAGTGGATTTGGAAGCTTAAAGCCCTAAAAAACATCAAGTTTTTGCTTTGTAAAATATACCATAATTCCATCCCAATGAATGTGCTCAAATAATTTTGTGACATCCATGTCCCCTCAACGTATCAGAGATGTAACATTGTAGAAAAAAACAATTATCCATTGCCTTTGGAATTGTTCGAATTCAATGGTGCTTTGAAAACAACAGGTTTTAGTACCAATAATTTCTTCCAAAATAAAACCCAAGTGGGTAGGTCTAGCTAAGGTGATAACAAACATTTTTTTGCGACTATGTGGTGAGTTTGATGCAACCACAATTTCAACTACATGGAGAATAACAAGAAAGATACGTGGAAACTAAGAAACACTATCCATAACACTATCCCAAATATTGAGGTTATATATCCATCATTGACAAGATCCTAGATTCACAACGATATGTACAATGGATTAGACCTTGTAGTGATTTCATTGCTCTTAATTTGGATTGCATGTTTCGTGAAACCGACTGGTCTTCTAAATGATCTTTATGCAAAACTCATGGCATTGCGGCACGAGCTTCATTTGACTTGGGAGTTAGGCTACATAAAGGTTAAATATTATAGTGAAATTTTCTAGATGCTATTTCTTTGGTTCAAAGTTGTCTTCCAACTCATCACCACTACACAACTATTATGTTACGCTTTCATGATTTTATGATAAGAGACTAGGAAGCCTCACTGAAACATAACTTGGGTTAAGGGCACTCATGTGATGGCTATCTTGCAAAGTAAAGAACTAGTTGAACTTCGTATTTTAATGTAATTGAATTAGTATTCGATGAGCTCACATACTTGTTGTATTCTGATGTTTTTCGAAGCTGGTAATATATATCCTGATTACTTGTTTATGTTTAATCCTTACCAAAAAGATAAAAGTGGGGTTGTACAAGGTTCACTTGGAATCCTCCCATTCCTCACTACCCTTACCTCTTGCATTTATCTAGATTAAAATGTACTATATGAATTATTATAATATCACTTATGCATTATAACCAATGCTAATTCGTTGTAGTTTAACCTTTAAAGCAGTGTTATTAATATTGTACCAGTCATCAAACCGATCAGGGTACTCATATAATGTTATAGTGGTTCAACCGATTGTTCAATAATTAAACTACATGCCGGTTAAATCGAATAGTTATGCTTATAAATTTATAATTCATATTCAACTAAGAATTATCATAGACAAACAACTTTAGCACATCCAATGTCTAAATTGAAAACATAAATATCAAACAACAAGTACTTGTCTCACTTAATAAACTCATAACACGAGTTTACTATTAGACTTTTAAAAACTTTTATGATCCTTTAATGGTTTATAAGAACCCTTTAATTAAGACATTAACATTATGACATTCACATGTGATAAATGAATAGAGTAAGAAATACTTGGTTCCTTTTGTGTTTCCCTTTGCACTTTTTTGTTGCCTTTGTTCTCACTTCTCCGCCTTCCCTATATGCGTTCTTTGATGATTAGGAACTCAATTTCCTTCCTTCTGTGTGTGACACTACACTTTCCTTACTCAACTACTAGTTCTTCTATAATTCTCACTTTGTGTTTCTATTCATGAGATAACAAAGAATGACATGACTTTTCCAATGCATGATTGCCTCTATTTATAGAAGGGTTTAGGATGAGTTATAACTCCTCCACTATCATGGAAACTTCCCATCAAGTGAGAGGGGATGTAGTTAACAATACACTTCCACTAGTTTGATCCATCAATTGTCAACCACCATCACATTAGAGACTTTCACTCAAACTAGTAACTTCCAAGAACATGGACCACTAATTAGAATTAATCTAACACTCTCCCATTTGGTCCATGTGATGACTTGAAGATTCATAACTTTAATTGTGCACTTTAATTAAACCTTAGAAATCATCATCCTTAATTGAATTGAAATGGTTGAATCATGGTGGTCACAAATTATATGAAGCTACTTGATCCCTTCCATGTATCACAACCAACTCAATTCAACTCAAGTAACTTTAATTTGAGTCTCCATTTACCCATCAAAAATTCGCAATGTTATCTCATTGAAACCATATATGTACATTCTTTAATATAGATAACTTAAACTTTAATTACGGAATTGAAACTTTCATCGAATTCAAATACGTCATATAATGATAAGCAAATATATATATATACATCAGGTACTATCACATTATCAAGAACTTATCTATAATGTTCGTCCTTTCTACATGCCCAATGTAAATCTTGGGCAACAATCCCTTAGTTAACGGATCCGCTATCATTAGATCGGTACTGATATGCTCTATAGTCACCTTCCCTTTCCGTACTTCTTCTTTGACTCACATGAACTTTAAATCCATATGTTCGGTACCTATATAATACCTGTCATTCTTATAGTAGAAGACAACTAAGAATTATCACAATAAAATTTCAGCAGCCTAGCTACATTGTCTATAATGCAAAGCCATGAAGTAAAGTTTTGAAGCCACAATGCATGATTTATGGCCTCGAAGCATGCCACGAACTCAACCTCCATGTTAGACATAGCAATTATAGATTGTATACCATTTCTCCATGAAATGGCTCCTCCGACCATGAGGAAGACATACCTTAATGTAGATTTCCTTGAGTCCATACATCTTACATAGTCTGAATTCGAATAACCGATCACCTCAAGGTGATCTAACCTTATATAAGTGAACATATGATCCTTAGTGCCTTGTAAATATCTGAGAACCTTCTTCACGACTTTCAAGTGGTCCATTCTGAGGTTACTTTGATATCGACATAAGATTCCAACATCAAAACTGATATCCGTTTGAGTGCATGTCTGAGTATACATTAAACTTCCAACTACTGATGCATAGGGAATAGATTCCATTTCTTCACGTTCCAAATTATTCCTTGGACATTGTTTTTCACTGAATTTGTCCTCTTTCTGGATTCGAACTAAACCTACGAAGCACTTTTCCATTCTGAATCTCTCTAGTACCTTATTGATATATCCTTTCTGATACAATCCCAACAATCCTTGTGTTCTATCACAAAATATTTATATTCCTATCACATAAGATGCCTCACCCATATCTTTTATTTCAAAATTATTAGAGAGAAACTTCTTTACATCATGTAACAATCCTTTAGCATTTGCAGCAAGCAGAATGTCATCAACATATAGGACTAATATTATAAACTTGCTCCCACTAACTTTCATATAGATACACTGGTCAACATTGTTTTCCACAAACCCATATGACGTAATGGAATTAGTGAAATTTATATACCATTTTCTGGAAGCTTGTTTGAGTCTGCAAAATGACTTATTTAATTTACATACTAGATTTTTCTTTCATGTGGTCATGTACCCTTCATTTTCGTTCATAAAATTTCTCGTTTAAGTCACCATTCATAAAATGGTCTTTACGTCCATTTGGTGGAGCTATAAGTCGTAATGAGCCACCAAAGCCATAACAATTCTTAAGGAATCTTTCTTAGATATTAGATAGAATATCTCTTTATAATCAATACCATCTTTTTGAGTGAAACCCTTAGGATAAGTCTATCCTTGTATCTTTCAATTTGCCTTTTAGGTCATGCTTGGTCTTAAAAACCCATGTACAACCAACTCATTTTGAACCCTCAGGAAACTCAACTAGATTCTAATCTCTATTATCTTCCATTGATTTTAACTCTTCTTTCGTAGAATTGAGCCACTTTTCATAATTGCCACTTTCCATGGCTTGTATGAACGAGATTGGATCCTTATTAATGCTCAAGTTACATTCATGATCAAGTGAATATACAATATAATCATTATAAATATCTAGTCTTTTTTACCTTTCATCTTTACCTTAATACTATATCTTGCATTTCTTCCATCACTTGATCATTAATGACTTCATTAATCGGCATATTAACTATTTGTTCATCCTGTGAGTTTTGGATATTTTCTTGTTATCTCTATGTGTTATTTGACAGTAATATAACTAGTGGAACAACAAGTTGAGGAGACATCTTCGGTGAAGAAGATTTATTAGCAGTCTCTATAATATCCACATTTCATGATTTATCACTTCCACTGATTTGACCATTCTCAATGAACCTAACATTTCCAGACTCAACTATTCTCGTACTATGGTTAGGATAATAAAATATGTTTCCTTTTGACTTTTCCAGATAGCCGATGAAAAAACCACTAACGTTTCTTGCATCAAACTTCTTTTCATGTGGGTTGTACACCTTTATTTCTGATGGACAACCCCAAACATGGAGATGTCTCAAACTAGGTTTCCTACCACTCCAAAAATCATAGGGAGTTTTAGGAACTGCCTTACTATGAATCATATTTAGCTGATATGTAGA
The DNA here is from genome assembly GCF_001865875.1 of Lupinus angustifolius. Lineage (NCBI taxonomy): Eukaryota > Viridiplantae > Streptophyta > Magnoliopsida > Fabales > Fabaceae > Lupinus > Lupinus angustifolius. The sequence continues at coordinate 14,970,866 of NC_032015.1, read as the reverse complement.
GGTCCTTAATATATACATACATACATAATGTTAAAGGTACATTACAATGAATCAAGATTAACCTAACCATTTCCATTAGTGTACGATTTCGCCTTTCAGCCACACTAATTTGTAGCAGTGTGTAAGGCATAGTGTATTGAGCACATATGCCCTGACTTTCGAGAAACTTCGGAAATTGTCCTAGATATTGTCCATTCTTATTATATTTTCAATAATATTCACCACCTCTATAAAACCTCACAACCTTAACCTTCTTTTCAAGTTGACTTTCAACCTCATCAATGAATACCTTTAGGACATCCAATGATGCGATTTTTCATGCAACAAATATAGGTAAAAATAACGTGAGTAATCGTCCATAAAAGTGATGAGATACTTTTCACCTCTCAAAGATGCAACATCAAAAGGACCACAAATATCCGTATGTATCAATTCAAGAAGTTTGCTACTTCTTGAGGTTGGGTTCTTTAATATTTGTGTAGTTTATTTTCCTTTAATATAATCTAGACAAACATCCTAATCACCAAAATTCAAAAGAGGTAAAATCTCATTTTTTTTTCGTTAACCTCATTATCCTTTCTTTGGATATATGGCCTAATCTTTGATGCCACAAGTAAGCATAATTCTTATAAAAAAATTTAAGCTTGTTACCAACATCATGTTTAACATTAAATAGAGATTCCTTAAATTTAAAATCAAGATTGAATCAATATAAATCATAGATTAATATACCAGAACCGAAATAGTATGAATGTTTAAACAATTTAAAACCAGAATACCCAATCTCAAAATTAAAACCTACACAATCTAGTCTAGCAACAAAAACCAAGTTCCTCACAAATTCAGAAACATGAAGACATTTTTCTATATCTAAATAATTTCCAATATCTATGATTAATGTGTATGTCCCAATTCCATGAACTCGTGTCTTCATTCTATTCTCTATGTAAATAAAATTCTCAGTTTCCTAGGCTCATATTGAAAGGAATCCATGCACAATATGCAGATGTGGTAAAATTATCCACAATCCGCAATCCATCCAAATTCATCCAAATTAAATTCATCCAAATCCATCCGTCAGAGCTACTGGATTTAAATGGATATAATCCAATGGATAATGTTGATAATGGATGCATTCAAATCCATCCATTATATCCAATAGATATATCCATTTGGATGGATATCCAAGCCATCCAAAAATAAAAATAAAAAAAAACATTTTCTTTGCATTTTCAATTTCATTTAATATTTAAGAAAACTAAATTCAAGCAAATTCATTCATGACTCTCCCTCTCACTTTTAATATTTTATTAAATTGATATCAATTATAGGAAATGTGTATGTAGTTAATATTAAAATTTTATTCTTAAGTACATAACATATAGATGTATGATAAAAATGTATGCACTAGCCAATGTATGAGTTTTATACACTTTCTCTACATCATTCATTGTTTATATTTAATTATCATTGACTATTAAAAAAATTAATTTAAATGAATGGTGAATAATATAGTGATTATGTATAAAACTTTATAATGATAGTGCATAGGTTTTACACTCTCAAAATATTTGTTAAATAATTTACACGTAAAACCTTAAACGACACATGCTCATAGAATTTAAATTTTTTTTTTCTATAAAAGTTCAAAAAATCACTTTTAAAAAAAAACTTTTTAAAAATTGATTTCTAAATGATTTTAGAAGTGTTTTTTTAAAAGGTGATTTTAAAAATATTTAGTTGAAATAATAGTTTTTAAAATAATGATTTTCTTCAATAGAGTTTTTTAGTTCCACTAAAACAAAATCAAATGGATTAGATATTCATTCATCCAAATCCCTAAAAAGGGAGTCATGGATAAATTGGATGGATTGGAATCCGTTGGATATGGATGAATTGGATAACTTAAAATGTAGTTTAGATGGATGTATATGGATTAATGGATGACTTTCCATCCATCCATTAGCATCCAAATCCAAATTCATCCATTTTTCACCCCTAACAATATGTAATACATGAGTTGTTGAACCAGATACTATCCACCAAGTATTATTAGAAACCTCAATAAGAAATGATTCCTCTATAATCGAAACCAAATGTTTACTTTTCATTTCGAACCATTTCTTCCTTTTAGGACAATCCTTCTTCTAGTGCACATTCTTCTTACAAAAGAAACACTTCATCTCTTTTTCCTTCTTTAATGGTGATTTTTTCCTTCCCCTTTCCTTTATTCCTATTGTTTGGCTTGAATCTGTTGGTGCTACATGGCTCTTTAATAGACAAGTGAATGAAGTCATTCTTAATTTTCCTTAACGTCTCCTCCTCCTAAAAGAGCATGGTCTTTACTTCCTGAAAATTCTATTTCTCCTTTATGGTGTTTTAGTTCACCTAGAATTGGACAAACTCAACAAGAAGGAAGTTAATGATGAACTGTACTAAGAATACTTCTACCACCTCCATCCCATGCCTTTCATTTTCGCAACCAGATTTGCCATGCTAGTTATATGATTATGAATGGGCTACGACCAGTCAAACTTCTTGGTCATCAGCTCTGTCATGAGATTTCTCACCACAGACTTATCAATAATTTCTGATTGGGAGTACTCATTGACCATTCTCATAAATTCCTTTGCGTAGTCCATCTTAGGCATAGACGACTTTACATTTTCAGAGAATGACACTTTAATCAAGCTAAGACTCAACCTGTTTTATCGCTCCCAAGCCCCATATAGAGTTTTGTTTACCTTTGAGATGGTCTCAGTTATGGTTGGTACATTATCCATAATGATGGTCAAATCCAACTCCATAACACCGAGTGAGAACTCGATCTCTTCGGACCAATCGACATAGTTCTGTCCGATGAACTTGACACATATGTTGCTTAAGGCGAATGCATTGAATGAAGCTGAAATAAGACATGCTCACACTTTAATGCTTTGAATAAACTTTATGGATTCAAACCAAACTTTTATTCATGCACTTAATTTATCTTTGGAAAAAATTTATATGCATTAAACTTTTATTAACGATGTCCAATATTACTCTTTAATGGATAATTAATCATACTTTTTAAACATTCATGTTATCTTTGGATAAACGAACACAAATAAATATGCTTAAAACTTTAATGTCATTAAATATATGCATTGATCCACTTTTAGGTGATCAAAATATGCGTTATAATTAATGAACAAACTAAATTAACTATCCTTATGGCATCATCATCATCTTAATTACATACAATGATCCTCCTTTGGGTGATCAAATATGCATCGCAATTTTAATTATAATTAATATCAAAATCAACTATTAATGTTTCATACAAGTATAATTATTTTCCATTTTCAACCAGATAGTATCATTATGAAAAAGATGAAGGTGTTACAACTTTTATTGAAATAATTAACTTCATAATGAACCAAAAAAGAACAATTTAAAATTACTTCATTTTGTAACAATAAGTCTTTAGTTCCATTTTAATGTACTCAAGATTCAATTCCAAGAACACAAAGAATGTCATAATGTTTCTAACCCGATGCTCTGATATCAATTGTTAGACTCTTAAAAATATTTATGAGCATTTAATGGTTCATAAGAACCCTTTAATTAGGACCTTATCATTATGACATTCACGTGTGATAAAAGAATATAATAAGAAATATTTGGTTCCATTTGCATTTCCTTTTGCACTTTCTGGTTGCCTTTGTTCTCACCTCTCTACCTTCCCTTTATGCGTTCCTTGATGATTAGGAAATCAATTTCATTCTTTCTCTATAAGGAACTACACTTTTCCTTACTCAACCACTAGTGCTTCTATAATTCTCACTTTGTGTTTCTATTCATGAGATAGTAAAGAATGACATGACTTTTCTAATGCATGAGTGCCTCTATTTATACAAGGGTTTAAGAGGAGTTATAACTCATCCACTATCAAGGAAACTTCTCATGAAGTGGGAGGGGAGGGAGTTAGCAATACACCCCCACTAGTTTGATCTATCAATTGTCATCCACCAACAAATTAGACATTTTCATTCAAACTAGTAACTTCCAAGAACATAAACCACTATTAGAATTAATCTAACATTTACAACTTCATATACAAAACATATTATAAATTTGGAATTTTAACACCAATGATATATCAATGAAGTAGCCATTAGCTATATATCATACTAAAATACTCTAAGGTTATATTTGGTTCTATAGAAAATGAGAGGAAAGAAAATGAGTGGAAAATATTATTTTCCATTATTTGGTTCCAACATAAAATAGGAGGGAAAGAAAAAATATATATGGGCCCCACCAAAAAACTTTTCTCCTCTACTTTGAAAAGAAAATGGGTAAAGGAAATAAAACTATAAAATATTACAAATTTGTCCTTACATCATGAATGAATTGAAAGAACTATATCCTAGGTGAAAATAGATACAATATAGAGAACTTCTTTGTTTATATCCATTTATATGTGAAATTATTTTACTTAATTTTAATTTCATTACTTATGAACTCACAAATAAATAGTAATTATACATGCTCAATAAAAATAGTGAAAAAAAATCATAATTTCTAAAAATTACATATAAAATGACAAATAAAAAATAAATTATAAATAAAAAATGCTAATTTGCGAAAGTGAGATGATTAGAAATCTAAAAGTAGTTATCAAATATGAGTTATGATTTTTTTAGATACATTAGTGAGAAGAAATATAGCATATTAATGATTTTCATTGAACTTTATAAACAAAATTGACTATATTAAACTTTATAATTTACATGTTAGTTAAAAAATATCAACTAATATTATCACAAAAAAATATTTATGTAATTTGAAATAACAAAATTTAGTTTTTAAATATTAGACATGCTATATAATTTTTTTATATAAAAGTAATAAGGGCATTTATGTCATTGTATACACATTATATATTTTATTTCCTCTTACTTTTCTTTCATTTTCAATCATACCAAACAACAAAATTATCATCATATTTTCTACTATTTTTCTTTTTCTTCTACTTTCTTTCGTCCCACTTTCTTTCCTTTCACTTTCTCTCCTAAACCAAACATAGTGTAAGTCTATTATACCACTTTGGTCTTTGGGTATTGTTACAGTTTATATTACAACAATAAACTTGTGTTGATTTACACCACTTTAGAAACTATGTGCTGGTTTATACCACTTTTGGTACCTATGTGCTTGTTTCTTTTTTCTAACCAAAACCGTGAAGGCCTAACCAACTAAACATTAATTAGAACAAGAGAGAACCACTTCAATTATAGAAAACTAGAATGTCTTATGTAAATATTAATTTTGGGTGTGTATGTCATGGTTTCCATTTTTTTAACAAGAATGTTTATGTAAAAATCTCTTTTAAAAAATAAAGAGAGAACCAGACATGAAGAAGAACCGACAAAGAGAGAAGAAGACATGAAGAAGAAGAACACTGGACGAAGAAAGAAGAAGACGTGAAGAACACTGGACAAAGAAGACTGGATCATGGGAAGAAGACAAGAGGAAGGAAGAAGAGCCAAACTGCCTGAACTGTTTAGAAGTCTGAAGCAATTGGCTAGTACATTCATATTTCGGCCAATTCACTGGTATTGACCAAAATCGATTGGTTTGGCCTAGTTTCCGCCGGTTTTGTTGCTTACCCGGTACAACAACCACTCCATACTGGTTAGAAGTCTGGTTTGTCAGTTTTCTGGTTAAACTGACCAGTATGGTATGATTTTAATATCATTGCTTTAAAGTGTAGACCATCATTTAGAGGAACAATTGTGGAACAAGGTTTTGAATATGTCAAATTATATTTATCAATAGTTTACAGCAATGTATATATAGATACAAACTAACAATCTATTTTGGGATTGAATCAGAAATTGATTCTCCGTTAATCAAGTGCAAGACTTAAGGCTAGAGAGTAAGTGAACAACAGATTTGCACAGTGAAATAAACAAAGAGTCTAAAGACTAATTAATGATATTGATATCCTTCCGCAAGTTGTATAATCTAGAAGAGAGATGCAACTTGGACAGTAGTGACTCGAACCGCGGGCGAAGTAGAGGCTTGTGAGAATATCAGCAAGCTGGTCATTAGTAGACACAAAAGACACTCGAAAGTTGCCATGCTGAACATGTCGTCGGACAAAATGATAGGCTAAGGCTATGTGTGTCATCCGAGAGTGGAAAACAGGGTTGGCACTAAGACTTGTGGCACCCAAATTATCACAATAGATTACCAGATTGGTTGTTGGCATGTGACCAAGTTCTGTGAACAGGGAAAGGACCCATAGGAGCTCACTAGCCGTGTCGGCCAAAGCTTTGTACTCTGCTTCGGTTGATGAGCGAGAAATAGAATGTTGTTTGCGGGAGCTCCAAGATATTGGTGTTGCCAACGTACAATAAGTAGCCAGTGGTGGAGACATAATCATCTTTGTCACCCGCCCAATCTGCATCGGAGTAGGCATGAAAAGTCAATGGAGCAGTCACGAGGATAAAGATTCCTTTGTCACAAGAGCCTTCGAGATATCGAAGCACTCGTTTGCATGAATTGAGCAAGTTTGTTGGTGCTGAAGGCGATGTCCGAGCATGTAAGACTTAAGTATTGAAGATTGCCAACAAGTGTGCGGTACTCAGTGGGGGAAGGAAGAAGCTTACCAGAATCTTTGAGTAATGGAACACTGGCAGACAAGGGGGTGGATGCAGGTTTTGTACCAATCATGTCAGATTTATGTAGCAAATCAGTGATGTATTTCCTTTGTGAAAGAAACAAGCCTGCAGCGAAAGGAATTACTTCGACACCGAAGAAATAACTGAGACATCCAAGGTCTTTCAATGAAAACCAGGTAGCAAGAGTGGCAATGAGTGTTGAGAGCTTTGTAGAGGAACTCCCAGTGACAAAGCCCAGGGAGCGCAGAAAAATTCGAAGCTCTGTATACCACGCGTGTGGTGCCTGTTTTATCCCATATAGTGCCTTTTTGAGGCGACAGACATGATAAGGAAAGTATTCGTTGACAAAACCAGGTGGTTGTACCATAAAGACTTCTTCCTTGAGTGTCCCTTGAAGGAACGCATTGTTGACATCAAGCTGACGTATAGACCATCCTTGACGAACTGCAAGGGTTAGTACAATGCGGATGGTCACCAATTTAACAATGGGGTTGAATGTTTTGATATAGTCCCAACCAGGGCGTTGATGAAACCCTTTGGCGACTAACCGAGCCTTGTAACGATCAATCAGTCCATCCAGATGCCTTTTGATCCGAAAAACCCATTTGCAGCCAACTAAATTTTGATGAGAGGACCGAGTAACAAGATCCAAGTGTTGTTTCAGTGTTAGGCATCAAACTCGGCTTGCATGGCGGAGCGCCAATCAGGGTCGCGAAGAGCTTGGGTGAGGGTGCTGGGTGCGATGGGAATGGGGGTTGGACATGGAGGTTAAGCTTTTTGAGTGGTTTAACAATGTTGTTTTTGGACCGGGTGATGATCCCACCACCATTAGGTTGTTGTGTTCGGTCTGGGTGAACAGGTGGTTGGGATGGTGGGGCAGGAAGATGTGGGGATGAGTGGGAAGGAGTCGATGGAGTTGTGTTTGAGGGTTTGTTGGAGGATTGGGCTGGATTTGGGGAGTGGATGATGTATGGGCTGTAGATAAGTCTTTCGGTGGGTTCAGAGTAGTAGTCGTCGTGGGTTGGTTTATGGGTGCTAATATGGAAAGTTGAAAGGGACCTGTTTTTTGCTTTACAGGTGGACTAGCATGAGTTACTAGGGAACCGAACGGGAATTCAGATTCGACGAACTTCACATGACGAGAGGTGTAGATCTTTCCTGTTGTGGGATCAAGACACAGATATGCATGTTGATCGGTCGAGTAACCTACAAAAATACACATAGTAGACTTTGGCGCAAGTTTGTGGTTAGCATATGGTTTAAGTCTAGGGAAAACACAAACATCCAAAACACTTTAACTTATGATGATCCAGGCTAATGTTTAGTAATTTGTAATAGGGTGATAGGTACCCAAGAATTTAGGAAAGATATGTTGCACATCAGATTTATGTTTAATTGGATAAAGCTAAATATAACGAATAAAGTGATCAACAAACATGCAATAATAGCGAAGACCATCAGTTGATAAAATAGGAGAAGTCCATACATCTATAAAAAAAATTCCAAAGGATAGGAGGATTTAAGAGTGGATTCATGGAATGGAAGTTTATGACTTTTGCTAATTTGGCAGGAGTTACAATCCGATTGCGGAAATTTATTTGATCCTAAAGAAAAATGTTGCTGAACAAACTTGAAGATGAAGGATGCCCAAGCCGGTGGTGCCATGATGCATAGGAGTCTGTGCGGACAGTGTGAATAGATGGGGAGTTGGTGGGCCAGACATAGAGTCCATCCACACATGAGCCTTTATGGGTTGTGTGACCCGTCTGCAAGTTCTGGACATAAAAAGAGTTGGGCAGGAAAACAACAACATAATTGGTTTGTTGGGTAAGTTTAGAGATGGATATGATTTTCTGTTGCATGGAGGGAACACACAAAGTATTAGGCGGGGATATATCATTAAGCAAAAGTGTCTTAGAGTGAGAGATGTTTAAACCTGAATTGCTACCCATAAATAGTGAGTCAAGACCAGTGTAGGGATGATGAAGTGCCAGATTGTCAAGATCATTGGCTACATGATACGTCACACCACTCTCAACCAGAAAATTTGGCTGAGAGGTGCCAACCGTTGCGGTATTGGCCTGAACTCGTCCAGTGTAATTCGGAGAGTGACGAGGGGGCGGTGGGACACCAGGGTGTTGCTGCTTGAAGGTGTGACACTGATATAGAACATGTCCTTTGACATTGCACCACTGACAATGACCGAGAAACGGTTTGCGGGTGCCACTGTGATTAGTCGATGGGCCAGACAGTTGCCTAGACCGAGATTTGCCATAGGAGTGAGGTCTGGCCTGAGCGTTGAAGGTTGTCAGTGGAGCAGGAGGTTGTCTCTGAGCTGCAGCAATAGCGAGTTCCTGAATGAGAAGCTTATCAAGGAGGTCATCAAAAGTAATGAGAGTGTCCTGTGCATTCACGTCGTCAATGACTGCTCAGTAGCCGTCGTCAAGGCCACGCAAGACGTGATCAGTCATGTCTTCAACAGAGACAGGAGACCCAAGTGATGCAAGAAGATCTGCAGTTTGCTTCAGAGAGTGCATATAGGTTGTGATTGATTGGGTACCTTTGGAAGCCATACGAAGACGCTCCTTTAACTGTTTGAGATGGATACGAGATGCCTTTGCATAAGTGCTCTTGAGAAGAGTCCAGAGATCATGTGAGGTCTTTGTCTGAGACACTAGGGATGCCACTTCGTCGGAGAGAGTAGTGAGGAGAGCACCGTAGATGAGGCGGTCCTGCCGGCACCATGTTTGATAAGAAGGATTAGGAGTTGTCGCCGGAAGTGGTGTAGTGGTGGAGATCGTTGTCGACGGTGCAGAGAGCGATCCATCAGGATATTTTAGGTGATCATAGCCATCAAGGAGGGCTTCAACTTGAAGTTTCCAATTCAGGTAATTGGTTGGAGAAGTTTGGTGACACTGATGAGAGTGATGCAGACAAAGGGTTAGGAGGGTTCGTAGGGATTGGAGATGAAGGAGGTGTTATCGGTGGCCATGAGGGGCAAGGAGGAACAACGTCCTTAACGGGAAGAGAGAAGAGGGAGAGGGGTAGGGCAGGATCAGTTAGGTTGATACCATGTGGAACAAGGTTTTGAATATGTAAAATTATATTTATCAATAGTTTACAGCAGTGTATATATAGATACAAACTAACAACCTATTTTGGGATTGAATCAGAAATTGATTCTCCGCTAATCAAGTGCAAGACTTAAGGCTAGATAGTAGGTGAACAACAGATTTGCATAGTGAAATAAACAAAGAGTTTAAAGACTAATTAATGATATTGATAACAATACCCTACCAACTCATATAACTGTAATTTAATACTTCTAATTTTAAATAGTTGTCGCATACATTTCTATTTATAAAATTATTATTCATGATTATAATTAGTTTTAATTTAACTTTTAACCTTTTGCTTCCAAAGAGTACAAATATAATACTAGTTTATTTGAAAAATAAGTTCATAATTTTTTTAGTTGAGAATAAATAATAAATTTTTTATCACAATTCTAATTAAGAATACACTTTCTAACTAACAAGACTAACTCTGCTAAAGAAGAAACCTTTGACTCAACTAACACCACGTTGTAACACAAGTTTTGATCCCAATTTTATCTCATTTGCACATTCCATACATGTACTACTTTGGCATATGCAGTGTATATAAAAAGAAAAAATAATTATTAATGAACTCAGAAATAAGATATTGGTAACTGAACCAAGTTTTAATTTTTAAAATAAAAAAATAGGGAAAGACCTTTATCAAAGCCTCCATGTGACTTGATCAACCAAGACTATCATGGGTATGACCGAATTTTGGTGGTTATTAGAAAACAAATCAAACGAACTAATCATTTTAGCTTTTCTTTTTTCTATGAATATATTTCTAATTTTTTGTACTCATAATCATAAGGGCAATAATTTCCTATTTATATAATAATAATTTTATGTTATTTTTTATTTTGTGAACATTTTTCCTTTTAATACAAAACTACCGTTATGATTGAAGAATCTCAACATCAAAAACAAAAGGTAGATATGAAAGATGATGGGACACAAGATCAAGAATATATTAAATTAAAGGAATACTAATATAGTCAGGTTCACATTCTTCTTCCTTTTATTATTAATTGCACACAGTTATAAGTTATCACATGAGTATATATTCTCTTCCACATTTTGCCTTACTTCATATATCATTTATTTCTTACAGTTAAAAAAATAAAACAAAAATTAAATATATATTAACTTTATATTAATTTTATATTTTCTAACCAATAAGAGTAAAATAGTACATAGACTAATACATAATCTGGATAGAAGATTTTCTCCCCTAATCACACAATTTTCCATGTTATTTTATTTCTTTTACATGATTTGATACGGCTTTTTGGTCGGTTGTGTTAAGCTAATTATTAGAACAAATAAGGAGCCGAGTTCTTCTAATTTGGGTCATGTTAATAACTAAACTGTTTTTTATAAACATCCCAAAACTTTACAAAAACATCTTAAATGTTACTAGGGGAATTATAATAAACTATTTTTTCTTTATAATTATCTCCTCAGATTTAATTATATTGAAATTGATATTTATATAAAGATAATGTTAAATCAAGCAATAAAAGATTCTAACACATGCATCTTTTTAATCTCGATGATTTGATTATTAATTTTTTATTATATATTAATGTTACTATATTAATCAACTTTAATTCTAAAATTTAGTTATTTTCAATCATGTATTTTAATGATGTTTTTTTCTGGATATCAATGTTGATTAACTTGCAGTATTGTATCGTTACAGTTAGAATCTAATTATATCGATTTCTTTCTTGGTCTATTAGTGACTTAATGATATATTTCTACAATGATCAATTCGATTAAATGACAAAAGTTAAAGAATAGGGATCCTCTCTATTAATAAAGATGCAAATACTTCAATTTATTCATATTTTTAATGACAAATATATTATTTTATTATACTTATAAGGATAGATGTGTTATTATATATTAGATTTCATTTGGGTTTTTTTATAGAGAAAATAACTAAAGATAATTATTTACAAAAACATAAAATTTAGAGGAGATTATTTATGCACATTTCCCTAATAATTAAACATGTTAAAGATGGAAGTATCATTCCAATCTATAGATCTCTCTTCCGGTAGCAGCATTTTTTATTTCATTTTCAAATTCTGAAGCTAACCCAATCTCTGTATTTTTAGTGCCTTTGACCACATGGCGAGAGAGATATCTGAATATTAGACTAAAAACATATAACAAAATATGGTGATGTGATGATTGATTTCGAGATACACTTTGTTACGTATTTTATACACATTGGTGGTTATTTAAATTTTGACTTTAAATTGTTGATACTGGTGAAGGTTGGATTCGGCTGGTGAACCAAGTTATATACAATGTGTCCAAAGTAGAACCTTATTTAAGAATAGATAATTTAATATGATTAATAGTCTCTATATAATTTATAAGAAATAAAAATGATGACGATCAATCATTATTTTTAACTTCTTTTTTCTCTTTTCTTTTCAAGGCAAAAGAAAATAATTATTTTATTTTCATTGACCAATATATTTCTTAAAATAAAGTTTAATAAACATGTTAGGGAATACTAAAACAAAACAGAACATGTTTCTCTGATTAGTTATCAAACCCGTATTTGGTTTTTGGGTACCTTAATCTTTATTGAGAGTAGATAAAGTTTGATTGAATTACACCATTCCTTCTGAAATGACTTACATATGTAAAAAATGGTGCTCCAAGACAGGTCGGGACCATGAATGTGTTAGTTTGTGTCCGGTGACACTTTTTTATTTGATATAATCAAGACTGTCTACTCCTCCAATGAGAATATGGAAATAATTTTCTTTTAGAATGTGTGATTGTATCTTCTAACAAATTTTACTTTTAGAAAACAAATTTTTAACTTTTTTGTTCTATCTGAGAATCTAATAAGGTTTTATATCACTAGACTGATACTTTATTATATGTTTCTTGAGACATGGGTAACATTTTTGGGTTATAATTACCTTGTTCACTTTAAGATATATGGGAGTATCATATAACTTAGATTGTTGTTGATATAAAACATATAAATGCCAAGAAAAAAGAATTTAAAAATTGAAAGTAGTTCTTCACTTATGATTTTGGGGATCTAAATGTGGACTTCACCTTTAATCCGTAAGTTCACTGAATCTAGATATGGTTGAAAGATTGATCTTGGAAGCAATCAGAAGTTATAATGTGCTAGATGCAGTTATTGGGTTCAATCCTTGTCTGCTTCTAAGTGAATAAAATAATGCCATGTATTTCAAGTTGACATTAATATAAAAGGACCTTTCAAGTTCTATATGCAAAATTATATTGTATTCTAAACAACTTATAAAATATAGTGGCAGCATATGTATAATAATAATAATGTAACTAACTTCATAACTGAAATAACTGAAAAAGTATATCTAGGATATAGTATTTAGTCAAATGTTCCATGATAGGAGAGACAACAACATAATTGGTTTGTTGGGTAAGTTTAGAGATGGATATGATTTTCTGTTGCATGGAGGGAACACACAAAGTATTAGGCGGGGATATATCATTAAGCAAAAGTGTCTTAGAGTGAGAGATGTTTAAACCTGAATTGCTACCCATAAATAGTGAGTCAAGACCAGTGTAGGGATGATGAAGTGCCAGATTGTCAAGATCATTGGCTACATGATACGTCACACCACTCTCAACCAGAAAATTTGGCTGAGAGGTGCCAACCGTTGCGGTATTGGCCTGAACTCGTCCAGTGTAATTCGGAGAGTGACGAGGGGGCGGTGGGACACCAGGGTGTTGCTGCTTGAAGGTGTGACACTGATATAGAACATGTCCTTTGACATTGCACCACTGACAATGACCGAGAAACGGTTTGCGGGTGCCACTGTGATTAGTCGATGGGCCAGACAGTTGCCTAGACCGAGATTTGCCATAGGAGTGAGGTCTGGCCTGAGCGTTGAAGGTTGTCAGTGGAGCAGGAGGTTGTCTCTGAGCTGCAGCAATAGCGAGTTCCTGAATGAGAAGCTTATCAAGGAGGTCATCAAAAGTAATGAGAGTGTCCTGTGCATTCACGTCGTCAATGACTGCTCAGTAGCCGTCGTCAAGGCCACGCAAGACGTGATCAGTCATGTCTTCAACAGAGACAGGAGACCCAAGTGATGCAAGAAGATCTGCAGTTTGCTTCAGAGAGTGCATATAGGTTGTGATTGATTGGGTACCTTTGGAAGCCATACGAAGACGCTCCTTTAACTGTTTGAGATGGATACGAGATGCCTTTGCATAAGTGCTCTTGAGAAGAGTCCAGAGATCATGTGAGGTCTTTGTCTGAGACACTAGGGATGCCACTTCGTCGGAGAGAGTAGTGAGGAGAGCACCGTAGATGAGGCGGTCCTGCCGGCACCATGTTTGATAAGAAGGATTAGGAGTTGTCGCCGGAAGTGGTGTAGTGGTGGAGATCGTTGTCGACGGTGCAGAGAGCGATCCATCAGGATATTTTAGGTGATCATAGCCATCAAGGAGGGCTTCAACTTGAAGTTTCCAATTCAGGTAATTGGTTGGAGAAGTTTGGTGACACTGATGAGAGTGATGCAGACAAAGGGTTAGGAGGGTTCGTAGGGATTGGAGATGAAGGAGGTGTTATCGGTGGCCATGAGGGGCAAGGAGGAACAACGTCCTTAACGGGAAGAGAGAAGAGGGAGAGGGGTAGGGCAGGATCAGTTAGGTTGATACCATGTGGAACAAGGTTTTGAATATGTAAAATTATATTTATCAATAGTTTACAGCAGTGTATATATAGATACAAACTAACAACCTATTTTGGGATTGAATCAGAAATTGATTCTCCGCTAATCAAGTGCAAGACTTAAGGCTAGATAGTAGGTGAACAACAGATTTGCATAGTGAAATAAACAAAGAGTTTAAAGACTAATTAATGATATTGATAACAATACCCTACCAACTCATATAACTGTAATTTAATACTTCTAATTTTAAATAGTTGTCGCATACATTTCTATTTATAAAATTATTATTCATGATTATAATTAGTTTTAATTTAACTTTTAACCTTTTGCTTCCAAAGAGTACAAATATAATACTAGTTTATTTGAAAAATAAGTTCATAATTTTTTTAGTTGAGAATAAATAATAAATTTTTTATCACAATTCTAATTAAGAATACACTTTCTAACTAACAAGACTAACTCTGCTAAAGAAGAAACCTTTGACTCAACTAACACCACGTTGTAACACAAGTTTTGATCCCAATTTTATCTCATTTGCACATTCCATACATGTACTACTTTGGCATATGCAGTGTATATAAAAAGAAAAAATAATTATTAATGAACTCAGAAATAAGATATTGGTAACTGAACCAAGTTTTAATTTTTAAAATAAAAAAATAGGGAAAGACCTTTATCAAAGCCTCCATGTGACTTGATCAACCAAGACTATCATGGGTATGACCGAATTTTGGTGGTTATTAGAAAACAAATCAAACGAACTAATCATTTTAGCTTTTCTTTTTTCTATGAATATATTTCTAATTTTTTGTACTCATAATCATAAGGGCAATAATTTCCTATTTATATAATAATAATTTTATGTTATTTTTTATTTTGTGAACATTTTTCCTTTTAATACAAAACTACCGTTATGATTGAAGAATCTCAACATCAAAAACAAAAGGTAGATATGAAAGATGATGGGACACAAGATCAAGAATATATTAAATTAAAGGAATACTAATATAGTCAGGTTCACATTCTTCTTCCTTTTATTATTAATTGCACACAGTTATAAGTTATCACATGAGTATATATTCTCTTCCACATTTTGCCTTACTTCATATATCATTTATTTCTTACAGTTAAAAAAATAAAACAAAAATTAAATATATATTAACTTTATATTAATTTTATATTTTCTAA
Source organism: Lupinus angustifolius (assembly GCF_001865875.1). NCBI lineage: Eukaryota > Viridiplantae > Streptophyta > Magnoliopsida > Fabales > Fabaceae > Lupinus > Lupinus angustifolius. The sequence goes on along the minus strand of NC_032015.1, from coordinate 14,955,206 downwards.
CCAATAAGAGTAAAATAGTACATAGACTAATACATAATCTGGATAGAAGATTTTCTCCCCTAATCACACAATTTTCCATGTTATTTTATTTCTTTTACATGATTTGATACGGCTTTTTGGTCGGTTGTGTTAAGCTAATTATTAGAACAAATAAGGAGCCGAGTTCTTCTAATTTGGGTCATGTTAATAACTAAACTGTTTTTTATAAACATCCCAAAACTTTACAAAAACATCTTAAATGTTACTAGGGGAATTATAATAAACTATTTTTTCTTTATAATTATCTCCTCAGATTTAATTATATTGAAATTGATATTTATATAAAGATAATGTTAAATCAAGCAATAAAAGATTCTAACACATGCATCTTTTTAATCTCGATGATTTGATTATTAATTTTTTATTATATATTAATGTTACTATATTAATCAACTTTAATTCTAAAATTTAGTTATTTTCAATCATGTATTTTAATGATGTTTTTTTCTGGATATCAATGTTGATTAACTTGCAGTATTGTATCGTTACAGTTAGAATCTAATTATATCGATTTCTTTCTTGGTCTATTAGTGACTTAATGATATATTTCTACAATGATCAATTCGATTAAATGACAAAAGTTAAAGAATAGGGATCCTCTCTATTAATAAAGATGCAAATACTTCAATTTATTCATATTTTTAATGACAAATATATTATTTTATTATACTTATAAGGATAGATGTGTTATTATATATTAGATTTCATTTGGGTTTTTTTATAGAGAAAATAACTAAAGATAATTATTTACAAAAACATAAAATTTAGAGGAGATTATTTATGCACATTTCCCTAATAATTAAACATGTTAAAGATGGAAGTATCATTCCAATCTATAGATCTCTCTTCCGGTAGCAGCATTTTTTATTTCATTTTCAAATTCTGAAGCTAACCCAATCTCTGTATTTTTAGTGCCTTTGACCACATGGCGAGAGAGATATCTGAATATTAGACTAAAAACATATAACAAAATATGGTGATGTGATGATTGATTTCGAGATACACTTTGTTACGTATTTTATACACATTGGTGGTTATTTAAATTTTGACTTTAAATTGTTGATACTGGTGAAGGTTGGATTCGGCTGGTGAACCAAGTTATATACAATGTGTCCAAAGTAGAACCTTATTTAAGAATAGATAATTTAATATGATTAATAGTCTCTATATAATTTATAAGAAATAAAAATGATGACGATCAATCATTATTTTTAACTTCTTTTTTCTCTTTTCTTTTCAAGGCAAAAGAAAATAATTATTTTATTTTCATTGACCAATATATTTCTTAAAATAAAGTTTAATAAACATGTTAGGGAATACTAAAACAAAACAGAACATGTTTCTCTGATTAGTTATCAAACCCGTATTTGGTTTTTGGGTACCTTAATCTTTATTGAGAGTAGATAAAGTTTGATTGAATTACACCATTCCTTCTGAAATGACTTACATATGTAAAAAATGGTGCTCCAAGACAGGTCGGGACCATGAATGTGTTAGTTTGTGTCCGGTGACACTTTTTTATTTGATATAATCAAGACTGTCTACTCCTCCAATGAGAATATGGAAATAATTTTCTTTTAGAATGTGTGATTGTATCTTCTAACAAATTTTACTTTTAGAAAACAAATTTTTAACTTTTTTGTTCTATCTGAGAATCTAATAAGGTTTTATATCACTAGACTGATACTTTATTATATGTTTCTTGAGACATGGGTAACATTTTTGGGTTATAATTACCTTGTTCACTTTAAGATATATGGGAGTATCATATAACTTAGATTGTTGTTGATATAAAACATATAAATGCCAAGAAAAAAGAATTTAAAAATTGAAAGTAGTTCTTCACTTATGATTTTGGGGATCTAAATGTGGACTTCACCTTTAATCCGTAAGTTCACTGAATCTAGATATGGTTGAAAGATTGATCTTGGAAGCAATCAGAAGTTATAATGTGCTAGATGCAGTTATTGGGTTCAATCCTTGTCTGCTTCTAAGTGAATAAAATAATGCCATGTATTTCAAGTTGACATTAATATAAAAGGACCTTTCAAGTTCTATATGCAAAATTATATTGTATTCTAAACAACTTATAAAATATAGTGGCAGCATATGTATAATAATAATAATGTAACTAACTTCATAACTGAAATAACTGAAAAAGTATATCTAGGATATAGTATTTAGTCAAATGTTCCATGATAGGAGAGAGATTCAGATGTGAAACATGGGGACACATGTGACCACATGAATGTTTGGAGAAGGTTTAGGACAAGAGCTTGAGACCTGGGTGAAGAAATGGTTATGAGCTTTTAATGATTACAAATTACTTATCATGGAGAAGACCATGTGCTTTGAAAACAACCAATGTATACCAACCTAAATAATTTAAATAAGGGAATGTAGCTAATTGCATCATTTAGGAGAAATTAATGATTGTGACCCATAAAACTCAGGTTTGACTTCAGGTGGGAAGAAAATAAATGTGACCTACTAGTCACTAAATTCTCATCTAATAAGGTTTAAGAGAATAAATGTACACAACCTTATTATCAGAAAAACTTTCAGGCAAATTGAAGTTATGCATGTAAAGACTGAAAATTGAGATTAATTATTTGTGTATGTATAAATGAATTAGTCTTATATCTCAGTAAGACATATGTTATCTCTTATTCATAGAACTATCTCATTGAGATGCTTAAGCTTAATCATGTCTAAAATATAAATATACAAAAAGACTCATCTTCAGATTTGTCATTAAAAAAATGAAAATCCCCTTCTTATTAAATCAAGAACACATTTTGTATCTCAAAATGTGTATTACCTCTTATATCCTTTGGTCAAAAAATTTATAGTTAATATATATTTTATTCATATTTTATTTATCTGACTAATAAAAAATAATAAACTATATGATATGCACTTTGGGTAGAGGTGTCAAAACGGACTACCACGAGTTCAGGCTAGTCCACATCAGGATTGGGCTAAATCGGGCCGGGCTAAAAAGCTCGAATTCAATTTATGCATATCAAATTGTATCACAAACTCACCCTAAGCGAGTTGCTGGCAGGTCGGCCCACATAATATTAAAAAAATATTTAAATTTTAACTTATTTAATATATATATATATATATATATATAATTTGATATTAATGTATAACTTTTTAACATACTTTCTCTGCCCAATATAACCAAACTTATAGATCTAATGTCTTGTTTTTGAGTTAAGACATGAAGTCCACATATATAATTTTTAACATAACTCATTTATTAAACATCTCATTTTTATTGGACTTTCACTCTCTAACACAACATAATTTGGATTTCATTATAATATATAAACTTTTAGACACTATCAAAAATATTATACTTTGTATGTTCTTTATCAACATTTTCATAATGAACTATTATATTAAATTTGGTTGTGTGAAGTTTTCTATGGAAAAAAATATGTTTTCTTTTAGTTTTGTTGCAAAAGTTATTTTTTTATTATGTTTTTTTGTTGTAGAAGTTAAATCTAATTAGGTACACAATTAAGAAAGAAAAAGTAAAATCTATATGGTTTAATATCTTCTAATTTGATTTGATACATTATTTTTTATTGGACTTAAAATGATATTATGCAAAATAGGACAAATAATATAATGTTTAACTTTATAACATTATTGTAATTTATAAATATTTATGTTATAGACATTACTCTATTTTTATTCAAAGTTAATAACATAATATTTATTTTTTATTATAAGTTATTTTGTAAAATAATTTTCACCCTAAGGCTTATTGTCAAGCCAAAGGTCCCAAAAAAGATAAAAATATAAGGAAAAAGGAGTAGTCCGGCCCAAACCTGATTTTCATATAGTCAGACAAGGCCAGACTAAAAAACTCGTATTCAATAAAAAATATCTAAAATGATACTCAAGCCCTGTAAATTTTTAGACTTTGGCAGACTGACCCAACCGGGCCGATCCATTTTGACACCTCTAACTTTGGGCATTAAAGGTGCCTCGTATCAAATAATTTAAATCAAACAAACAAACTACCTATCAACCATTGGCACCACTAATAGTATGATTATCACCCCAATGATGAGCTTCCCAACCAACAATGTACATGACTCTCCTCAGGACAAGTATGGATCCAAACTTCAAGTGTTGAAATACTAAGTATAAAAATTATCCAACAAATATATATGCATTAAATTTCATACAAGATATTCATATGAATAAGTTAAAAATGTTAATTGTATTAACAATCTATTAAAACAATATATTTTCTACATGTCATATGAAAGTCGTCTACAATTGAATATACACTAATTTTTTCAAAAAATATTATTTTCAATGTATGCTAGATGACAATCACACAAATGTTCATCTTCCATCTTATTGTGAAGTGTGGCTTTTTTTAGATTTATGCCCGAAAAAGATCGCTATATAGTAGCCATAGAAACATGAAGTGCGAGAATAAGAGTTACCACTTTATATACAAGATGATATAGACTTAGCTATTCTTCAGTTTGTGACAATTATTTACAGCTTCTAAAAAAAGCTAGTACTCTAAGAATGCAATCAACATCACAAAATAGAAATAGAAAAGGAAAAGCTGGTTGGTAGAGTGCCCCATTAGACCCACTTATGCCGAGTATTTGACACAAACAAACATTGAAAGAAGACAGACAGAAGGTCCCTTTGGTTTCAGATGCACTTGTTGTATATTAAAGAGACAACACATCACATCTTTCTCTTATTATTTCTCACACTCTTTTCTCTTTTTGTGGTGGTTTTTGCAATCTAATACCATCACTCTTGATGATTCCATTAAGCTATTTGTTAATTATACTTTTGGTCTAAGATTCTTTATTAAATCCCTTTTAACTATTGGATTTATGTTGTATAAGAATTAATGCATATATTCAAACTCAAACAGTATTTGTTTGGTGACAAAGGATATTATTAAGTGTTTGCTAAACAAACACGCATTGAGCAACATTATTGCTTGAGTGTATATGCCTGGATTTAGGCTTGTGTAGTGAATGAAGTTGTGCGGTCATGAATCCAATATCTTATGCAACATGGACCCATATTTTGCTTTTTGAAATGGCGAAAAGGGTTCAAGCCCTCTTTGAACTCTTAATAAGCCCGTCCATGACTCACAATGGGGCTACACGAGACTGTCTTTCCTTTTAAGCTTGGGGATACATGCAGGGAGTTGTTGGGTTTTTGAATAAATACTCACTACTTGTACCACTTAACCTAGTGGAGATGGGTCAAATCAGATGCAAAGGGTGTGTGCTAGTTTAGGCAAGAGACAATTTAATAGTTAGAGAGAAGAGAAATCAACCCTACTCAGAACTGTTGTATTAGATTTGTCACTGCATTTTCGTTCACCGTTGAATCAAGAAGAAATTTGAACATGTTAACAACTTCTAATACTATATTCAAAATGATTGGATTAGTGAGAAGTCATCTGATGTCTGAGAAATCGAGTAATTATAGTAGATAATTTTTTGGGTTTTCTACTACTCTTAGTTCTCTATTTCAAGCTTGTTGATATGTTGTTTGCCAATTTTAGACAATCTTATATGTTGGAAATGTTTTCCACATTAACATTGCTTGTATGATCTTAATTACTGCAATTATTTATTATTGTTTTTCACGTATTCTCCAAGGGAAATTATTTTCCATTGCATTAATTATTATTGTATTCAATTTCCCATCCCAAGTGACATGAAATTCCAATGTAGCAATGCATAGAACGCAAGACCATTGCCCTAACAAACCAAAACCCATCTCTAGTTAGAAAGTGCTCCAAATAGCCAACCATATCACAAAAATAAAAAGTAAACTACACTCACACTCATAAGTTTTAGTGAACATAAGTTTTAGTAAACATAAGTTTTAGTAAAATTATATAAACTATTTTTCTATTTTTTACACCTATATAATTCACCGCTTATTAAAAACATATACATTCTGCATGAGAAATAAGTGTAATATTTTAAACAAAAAAGAGTGATAAATGTAATTAAGTTAAATAAAAAATAATATTTTGTGGAGACAAGTCTAAATAGTATAAAAGTCAATATCTCTTCATTATTTTTGATTCGTTACAATATATTAAATAAGAGTGATTTTAATATCCCCTTAGAGTTATTTATGCACTTTATAATGAACAAAAAATAATGAATAGATATAGAAAAAATAATAACACTTTATTTCATATTTTGTTTAAATTAATTACATTCATCGCAATTTTTTTTGCTTAAGAGTAGTGAATGTAATTATACATATAAATTAAGGGTGATTTGTGTAGATACAAAAAGATAGAAGTGATTTGTATAATTTCACTGAAACTCGAGATTGTCAATGCTATTTACTCTAAAATAAATTACTCGATTGAGATAATATCATTTATCATTAATGTTTAATATCATTGATTCTTTAAAAATTAATATAAATGAGTTGTAAATGATGTACTGATTATGTATAAAAAAAATACTAACATTGCATAAATATTAGAAGTCTAATAATAAACTCAAATAATTTAGCTTTTGTTAATTAGTAGCCAATTTAGGCAGTCAAAATGTTGGACCAGACTGGTACCGAGGAGCCTCCAACCACCGGGGAGTTCCATTGTTACATGGGTATGGGAAGAGTGAAGAGTCACAAGTGAGACACCACGTCTTGAACCAAAACCTTAAGGC
>NC_032015.1:14924616-14948363 GCF_001865875.1 Lupinus angustifolius | reverse complement strand
CGGAAAGTGTGTGGTACCCACACTTGAGGGGAAGATTGTTGGGTTTATTCAAGTGTGAAGTCCCACATTGGATATGTAGGGAGGAGTGAAAGGGTTTATAAGAAGGAAAGACCCATGAAACTAATGCCTTAAGGTTTTGGTTCAAGACGTCCAACACAAAATAGGCCATAGCTAATATGCAAACTGCATATTAGTTCGTTTAGAAATAAACTGTTTTATAGTTGTTGGATGAAAAAATTGATTACCAACTACCATTTGTTCACCTTCTAGAAGTCGTGGTGGTATTATACGACTTTAATATAGAAGTCGTGATCCTATAGTATAACTTCTAGTCAAGGTAACGTTAGATTTAGGGAACACGACTTCCAAACTGAATTCATGTTGGTGAATGACGACTTCAATTAGTCTTGAGGTGTGTTAATGACTTCTAAAATGAAGTCGTGTTGGTGGTTGATGACTTCAGCATGTCGTGTTGGTTGTTAACGACTGCAACAAGTCGTTGTAGGTGAAGCCGACTTCAACATGTTCAATACGAACCACACTCCCTTCTACAACAGAAAAGTGTGGCCAATAGTTGGAGAATATATTTGCTTCTTAAGAGGATAGTGTATTGAAGTGGTGAATTTGCACCCCTAAAGTTAGTTTTCTAGTTTCTTCTTTATTTAGTAGTGTTATATTTTTAATTATTTTTGTTATGACAAATTTATTGATTAATTTTTTGTTTATTCTGTATTTGTACTTATTAAATGAAGACAAAATTAACAACACAAATGAAAACTACTATGTTGATATATGAAAACTGAATAAATATTTTGATTTCTTCTCTAAAGTTGATTATCAAGTATCACCAAATTAACTGAACAAAAAACACATGGATAAAACTTTGCAAATTCAATCAGTTTTATCATGTCAAAACTTGATAACAAATTGGTTAGACTCAAACAAGATATGCAAAGAAGCAATTGAGTATTCGTTTTGGAAAAACGATAATGAAATTCTTTAAGTTACAAATTCACAATAGTATAAAATTATTTAGCACAACTCCATAAAACATGTCATGTTGTTTACAAAAAATATATTTTAGACTTTTAAAGTTTTTGACAATATAGACATTTCTTACAAAAAAAAATCCAAGGTGTGCAACCCGAGGTGCATGGGATGGGGATCACCTGTCCCATTTGGTGTCCCCATCCAATCAGAGAATTTTATTTGATTAAAAATAAAATTTAAATAACATAAATTAATATTTTTACGCTATTCTATAATATTTCATTGGCTTGGTACATGGGGGCAGGAATTTTTGGGGACAGAAGATCCCCATCCAAGGTGCATGTAGCACCGTCACTGTTGACAAGTATTATGTTATGCATAAACTTCATTAATGACTGATCAATATTTCTTCCATTCAAATTTAAACAGTGGCAATTAATATATTTTTTCTGAGAATAAAAGCAGAGTCTAAACCCTTTAAGCATACAGCATAGGTGCAGAGACACATACAAAGAAGCATACAACAATGTTACTCTCTATTGGCCCAATCCTTAACAATGTTCTTATGCAATGAATGATATATGGAAGCATATTGATACAGAAAATTAAAGGTCTGAAAGACCACTTAACATGCAGTTCCACACACTGAAACCTTGAGGATCTACAAGTTACAAATACGTAAGATTAATAGATGCTATTGAAGTAATTATGGACCTTAACACCATTTGTAAAGGACTGATGTGAATTCCTGTATTGATGAATCTGCTCTTCTCGATAATGTGATATAGTGGACTAAAATGAAACGAAGGGAGAAACTAGAAGCAAGAAACTTAACTCTTACAAAGGAGACGTAGTGCCTCTGGAATGATACATGGTGGCAAAACTCAAACATAAGCGGCGGTCTCTGTCATCACCCCAGCCTCCCCAGCCCTTAAATCCGGCCTTATAACCAGGCTGGTTTTTATAGACGTGGACTACCCAGTCTGATTCAATGTTAGAAACCTTGTCAGGATCATCTACTCTAATGTTCATCATGCCACTGTCGATACAAGCCTTGTTCTCCCCCTGACCCTGATGCAAACCACATTTCCCGAAGTGAACTGCACTAGTCCTGGGACCTCGTAGCGTGTAAACAGGGCGACCAAATGAGGGATAAACAGTTGCCCACATTGTGATATCCCAATTATAGTCATCAAAGAAACAAAATTCTCTAGCCTTATTGTGTATTTTTCTCCAAACAGTTCGATTGAAAGAGTAACCGACATTTCCCATTCTCTCTGCAATTAAGCTTGCCCACTCTTCACCTCTTGAGTTCACATCAGAAGGTGCTAAATTTGCAGCATAACAATCAGGGCATTTTTTATGTTTAAGTGAAGTTAGAATCTGTAGATTTTGATATGCATTCGGAAATATGAAGTGGTCCTCCTCGATAAACAGAATATGGCCAGAATGCTCCCTTGTCTCTCTCAACCCGTCCCATACTGTGTTCATCATCCACCACCAATGATGCTTCAAAGACACAATCTTCGGCGAGCGGTGGTTTCCATACTGATCAGGATTCCCCTTGCAACGCTTTCCTCTTGCATCATCCTTATCCTTGCAATCACCAGGCGAGACTCCAGGAAAGCTATTAGAAAATACATGAGGCGAATAGGGAGCATATATCTGTTTAACTTGACAAAATCTGATACCATCAATAATCTTGTTCATATCCTCAAAGTACCCATCATGACTAACAATCAGCAAAGTCTCATTAATCCCTACCACATTTGAAAGGCTGTCAACAACCACTCTCAAATACTGAGGCCGGTTGTGAACATACAGAACGACCACTATCCGATCCTTAGCAAGATTCGGATACAGATCCGAGTTTCTAGGTGGCACCCTATTTAACTTTTCCAATCTAAACGACAACTCATTCTGTTTCGGAAGCTTAACCCTCTCTCTAACCTTCAAGTCATAATGATATGCAGAAGAACCATCGTCACCAATGTCTAAATTGCGAATAATCTCAATTCTTGATATCGAATTCGATCCAAAAATAAATATCAGTAGCAAAGCCCCACACAAAGTAACACACAACACATATAACAGACGGCGTAAAGCCGAATCTCTAAGCCTGTGTTTCTTGGATGCAGCCATAGAGTAATAATAATACACAAAGCATCAAACAGATTCTTAAATTGATCTATACAAAGCAAACCATAATAGAACTAAGTCAACTAACAATACAGTAACACACAAAGCATAGTATAAAAGATTCTACAGTCAATTTAGTAAGTACATAAATGATAACAAAGCATTAAAAATGGGATTTTGAGTAAGAAAAACATAAGATGTTGTAGATAAAACCCACTTGTAGTTGGAGGTAAAGATCAAAACCTTTCATTTCCCTTAGGATTGGAAGTAGAATCAGAAGGAGAATCAAAGCGTGTGGAAGAAAAGGTGCAAGGGGTTGTGGACTTGTGGGATCAAGCGTAGAGTTGAAGAGTAATATATGGTTTTTTGAATCAAACTTAAAAAATAAGAGAGAGAAAGTGGCTTCAAGCGAAAGGAAGAGAAACAAATAACATATGAAGAAATAAGGAGGGTTTTGGTTTCCACTCTACAATTCTCACTACTTTCTCTCTTCATCTCATGTATCTTCTTTGTATATGTTCCTCGCCCTTTTAGCTAAAAAAATAATCCATTTGGATCCATAATTGCTCTTTCAATTAAATATCGTTTACAAAAATAAATTGGACCGTCTTATTTAAAAACCTAATATATTTATATTTATATTTTATTTCTTATTTTCACCTTTATTATTTTGTTTCTCTTAATCTTTCACCTTTATTTTTTTATCTTAATATAATTTTAAATATGGATTAAATGAAATTATTTTACTCGAATTGTATAATTTTTACATCATTAACAATTTATTAAATAAAGCATCAAGAAATATGCAAAGCAGAAATTTTATTTTTCTTATCATATCATCAGTTACATTTATCAATGTTAGCATGAATCTCACGGTCAAATAAATAAACAAGTTAAATGTGATAATTAAAGTTGTCAGATCCTCTCACCTTGTAGAATAATATTTTGGGTTGAACTTTCAACCTCAACTTAAAAATTATAGTATTTATATAAACCCAGGTACATGAATCCAGGACTTTGAACGAGTTTAAGCTTAAATTTTGACTCACAGGTGTTAAAATGAAGGCAAAGTAGATTTATTTCCATAAAGATATATGCTATATTTAAAATTACCAAAAAAAAAGTTGGTGATAAAATTAGCATTTATTACAATAATTACACTCCACAACACAGAGTCATTTTCTACATAATTCTATTATAATTAAGGGTGAAAATAGGTTAGACCGCCTGTTAGGGATTTATTACTTGACCTATAATAGCCTAAGTCAGTCAGACTTTTTTTATGAACAGGTCAAACTCATATTTTCTAAAAAACATATTTAGCTTAACAGGTCAGGTTTTAGGCAATCTAAAAAACTTATTAAACTTAACATACCGACCTATTTAATTATATTTTATAAGAATGTTGAAATTATATTATTTTAATACAAGTAATATTATTGTATATGTAATATTAATATAAAAATGTATACAGAAATATAATTTAATTATTAGAATTAGATGAGTCTGACTAAACTAAAAATATGTCTATAAACTCATTTAAATGTAGATATAGTAGCATATTTCATGATCATATAATATAATAGGTCTTTAAACAAGTTAACAGGTCAAATCAGACTTTTGTAGACCAGGTCTAGACTTTCAAAATTTTTTTAAAGAGACTAGCATGTCAGACCCAGACTTCTATATGTTATACAGGCTAGGCCTGTTTAAGGCAAAATCTAACCTATTTTCACCCTTACTTGTAATTCACCTTATATCATTTATCTATCGCGAAAGTATAGGGTGTGTCCGGAATATGCATCCACAACAGTGATGTCAAACCTTTGGTAGTTGATTTTGTATAATATTTTGATAAATGTTTTTTTACTATCAAATATTCCATTACCTTTGAGTAGTGAATTAATTTCTTTTAAGGTATGTGATTATTGCTCTCAACAAATGTTCGCTTTAAAACATTTTATCTTTTGATATTTCTGATGATCTAATATAACATTACACCACTAAACTATCATGTTGTTGGTATTTTGACCAATGTTTGAAATTTATTCTCTTGGTTGTAATTATTGACATTTGCCAAAAAAGTGCTTATGGAAAATTTGCTTTGCTAAATAAGCAAATATCAGTAAATTATTTAAGTTTTTTGTGTTGAGTAGAAGAGCCATCTGAATAGCTGTCACACATGTTTTTTATTTGCTTCGTGAATAGAGATCTAGAAGTAGATGATTTTTCTTGGGAAGATTTACGTAACTTGTGCTGTGCAAGTTAGAGCAATTTATTACGCTTTTAGTCTAACTTATTGAGTTATTAGGAAAAATGTGTAGTGATATAAATTGTGTTAAATTATCTATAATTAAAACCGTAAGAATTTTTTATTATGTCATTGTATTATTCATGATTTAAATTTAATTATTATTGATTTCAAAATAAAAGCAATAAAAATAAATTGTGAATGATATATTGATTATGTATACATCTTTAGAATGACAGTATATAGATCTTACATTTTTTATTTTTTATCTATCTATAAAAATAGTAGTCACAAAGCATACTTTCTCTCTTTACTTTTTTATTTTTTATAAAGTTGTGGGTGGAATGCTACCTTTGGTATAATAGAAAGAGAGGATAAAAATAATGATAGGAGAAAATATATAGAGAAATAATTTATTTATCTCTTTTGGTCTAGATGAGAATATGAGTAGAGTGAGAGAAAAATGCATTGGTGGGACTTTGTTTCTCCTCTCAAAATGGAAGAGGGAGTCCAGAGAGATATTTCTCTTCACTTTTTTCTTCTTGTTATCTAAAACCAAATAACACAAAAATTTATTATATTTTTATTTATTTATTTCTCTCTTTTTAGTCTATTTCTTTGATTTAGAGGAAAAAAGGCAAGAGAGAAGATAAAGTATGAATAAAAAGAATAAAGAAAAAATATGAATGTTCAGAGTTGTTTGGTATAAGAAAAAAAAGAAAGAAAGAAAGATAAAATGATAAAACAACCACAAAATCCTTTAATCAAAGAAGTTGAAGCTGAAAAAAGATGTTTTGTTCATTTCCCCCTTTATGGAAATTGTTTTTGTTATAAACAATTTTCTGTTTTTCATTATTTCCAAAAATAGGCAAGTTTGTTTTCCTATTTTAGTTCAGTTAGTTAAGTGCAGTTTTGTCTTCCAATATAAATTTAGGGTATTGTATTAATCTATTTCATTCATTCAATAAGAAAATTACATAGAGTTATTATACAGAAACTATGCTCCAATATTCTTCTTATTTGCTCATTGAGTTTCATCTTTGGCCATGTGCTAGTTTGTTAATATTGTCAAGGTATTTTTCTTCTCTTCTCATTCATTTATGTTATGGATACCATCAATTTAAGATTTATGTTATGGATACCATCAATTTAAGATTTCTGTTATGGATACCATCAATTTAAGATGGTATCAGAGCTTTAATAGATAAAGCTCTGTTGCGCTTCTTCATTTTTTCATGGTATCCCTTTTCTTTTTACCTCCTTTACGTTTATTCTTGATCTCCTTTTCTTTGCTCGGCTGCCATGGCTATGAACCCACTAAATGACCCCTCTAGCCCTTTCTTTATGAGCCCCAATAAAAATCCAGGGATATTGTTGGTCTTTGTCCCTCTAAATGGGAAGAATTATTACACTTGCTCAAAAGCCATGTCAATGGCTTTAAAAAAAAACAAGCTTCAATTCATTGATGGAACTCTACCAAAACCATTACCTGACCAATCCAATGTTTCTAATTTGGGACAGATGCAAGACACTTGTCTTGTCATGGATAAACCAAACTTAGATCCATTCATTGCTCCATCTGTTCTTTGGCTAGAAATGACTTATGAGGTATGGAATGACCTCAAAGAAATATATTACCAAGGGGATGTCTTTCGAATATGTGAATGGCAAGAAGGTTTATATAGCATGAGATAAGGAAACTTTTCTATTGATACCTACCACACCCAATTAAAGAATATGTGGCAAGAATTGGACAATTTTAGACCTATATCATCTTGCTTATGTGATGTCAAATGCCACTGCCACTTGATTCATGTTATCAAGTCCCATAGGGAGAATGATTACGTCATTACATTTTTGAAGGGGCTGAAGGAGCAGTATTTAGCTGTGAGGTCTCAAATCATGCTTATGGAACCTTTACCTAGCATAAAAAAGACCTTCTCTTTTGTAATGCAACAAGAAAGATAGAGCAATATGCCATTTGAAGACTCAAGAATACTTGTTAGCAACACAAAATAATCTTGTGGAAGAGGTAGAATTAGGGGAAGAGGATCTAGATATACCACTTCTGGTTTTACAGGCAGAGGAAGAGGATATAATGGTAGAGGAGGCAGTAGCAACAAGTTTTTCACTTTCTGCAACAGAAATGGACACACTGTTGATGCATGCTATCAAAAACATGGTTTGCCCCCAAGTTGTAAATCCAATACTAATGTGAACAACATCACTAGTCTTGAACAAAATGATGTTACTGATCAAAATATTGTAGACAAAGATCAGAAAGAAGAAAGTAACACTGTCCCTATGCCATTTACTCTAGACCAACAACATGCCATTATGTCCATGATGAAGCAATATAACAAACAACCTTCACACATAACCAATCAAATGAGTTCCAACCCTTCAGGTAAGCCTTTTTGGTTTCAAATTTTCAGATCAAAGGATTGGATTCTTGACACTGGTGCCATAGATCATGTGTGCTACTTATTGACTCAATTCCAATCCTTCAAGCATATTAAACTAATTTCTATTAAATTGCCTCATGGAAGCGAATTCATAACCTCTATTTGAGGAACTGTTTTATTTTCCAATCACCTATATTTATCTAATGTTCTTTATATACATGGTTTCAATTTCAATATTATATCTATTTCTAAGCTAACTGATGCTCTTGATTGGAAGTTAGTTTTCTCAAAATTGAAATGATTGATCTATAATCAGAATACATTGAAGATGATTGGTGTAGCTGAAAATAGAAAGGGATTATATGCTCTCACTAATTCTAGTTTGCCTATTGATACTTTTGCATATGTCAACACTTTTAATTCCTACAACAATAATGTTTGACATAAGAGACTAGACCATTTATCTCATGCAAAACTAATGGTTATGAACAATCAGTTTCCTTCCATTCAACCAAGAATTGATACTGAACCATGTGATGCTTGTTATTTTGCAAAAGAGAAAAAACTACCATTTCAACTTAGTACCACAGAATCTTTAAATGTTTTTGACTTGATTCATGTTGATATATGAGCCCCCTTTTCTATTCCTTCTATATTAGGACATAAATATTTCTTGACTATAGTTGATGATAAGTCTAGAATTTAAACTTACTGACTTTTATTCCTTGAAGAGAATCTTGCATCAAACCACTTGTGTTGAAATACCTCAATAAAATGGTATTTTTGAGTGAAAACATTAAAACATTTTAGGAGTAGCAAGTTCCCTTTTATTTCAGTCATCTTTCCCTAAGTGTTTTTGGAATTATGTAGTTAGTCATGTTGTTTATCTCATAAACAGACAACCTAGCCCTTACTTATCCCACAAATCTCCTTATCAAATCCTGTTTAAACATGATCCTTAAAGTATTTGGTTGTTTATGTTTTTAATCCAACTTGGTTGGACATAGAAAGAAACTAGATCCTAGATCTAGAAAATGTGTGTTTCTTGGTTTCAAAACTGACACACAAAGTTATGTGGTTTATGACTTAAATTCTAGAGAAACTTTCATATATAGCAATGTAATTTTTCATGAGCATTCTTTTCCTTTTCACACTAATGCTACTTCTGTTATTGACAAAAGACAATAATAATTCTCTCTATCTACTTCTCTGTTCTCCTCAACTGATCATTTTCTATACTA
The DNA here is from genome assembly GCF_001865875.1 of Lupinus angustifolius. Taxonomy (NCBI): domain Eukaryota; kingdom Viridiplantae; phylum Streptophyta; class Magnoliopsida; order Fabales; family Fabaceae; genus Lupinus; species Lupinus angustifolius. The sequence goes on along the minus strand of NC_032015.1, from coordinate 14,939,337 downwards.
CTCCTCATCTTTATAACCAGGAGATGTGAATCATATAGAAGAGGTTGTAGATGAACCTGCTATGAACAATGAAGCTCTTCCTTTTGAGGAAAATGCTCCTAACCTTATAAGATCTACCAGAATGGGAGATCCACTAGACAATCTTCAAGATTATCACTGCCTCATATCCTTGGCTTCTCCTTCCTCACCAAGATCCAGAACCAAGTATCCTTTATCAACCTATATGTCCTATCAAAGGCTTTCTTCCAAACATAAATATTTTATTCTCAACTTAAACTCTCATATTGAACCCTCTTCATATAAGAATGCTATGCATTATGATCATTGGAAATTAACCATAAACACTGAATTAAAGGCATTGAATGATAACAACATTTGGATCCTCACTAAACTACTTAGTGACAAGAGAGCCATAGGTTGTAAGTGGATTTTTAAGATTAAGCATAAAGCTGATAGGACCAAATAGATATAAGGCTTGATTAGTTGCCAAAGGGTATGCACAAACTGTTGGGCTTGACTATTTTGAGACCTTTAGTCCTATTATTAAAATGACTACTGTTAGAATTTTATTAGCCCTTGCCTCCATACACAATTGGCACATTCATTAAATGGATGTTAACATTATCTTCCTACCTGGAGATTTGTTAGAAGAGGTGTACATGAAAATACCTCTAGGGCTACACACACGTAACTCTTCTCTAGTTTGCAAATTGTAGAAATCCCTTTATGGATTAAAGCGGGCCAGCAGGTTGTGGAATGCCAAACTCACTACTATCTTGACTCAATATGGGTATTATCAATCCAAGACTGATTACTCTTTGTTTACTAAATATGTCCTTAATAGCTTTACTACTGTTCTTGTATATGTTGATGACTTACTTGTAGAAGGAAATGTTATGAAGGAAATCAATCATCTCAAGTTCCTTATTAACATAGAATTTAGCATAAAAGACATAGGGGAGCTTAAATACTTCCTTGGTATGGAAGTTGCTAGAACAAAAGAAGGCATCAATATTTGTCAGAGAAAATATGTATTGGATCTTCTTCAGGACATATGACTTCTTGGTGCTAAACCCTCCACAATTCCTATAGATCCTACAATTAAACTATATGGCCTATGTGGAAAGCAACTCTCTGATCCTTCAAGGTATCGAAGGTTGGTTGGGAGGCTGATTTATCTCACTCATACTAGACCAGACCTTGTTGCTTATTATGTTGGTCACTTGAGTCAGTTCCATGTCAACCCCATTGATGCACACTATGAAGCAGCTTTAAGAGTGGTCAAGAACCTCAAGAATGCCCTTGGTAAAGGCTTGTTCTTCCCATCTCAGAATGATACCAAGGCAAAGGGGTTCAATGATTCAGATAGGGGATCTTGCATTGATACTAGAAGATCCATCACTGGATTTTGCTTCTTCATTGGAAAATCCTTAATATACTAGAAAAGCAAAAGGCAGAGGACAATCTCTAGGTCCTCTACAAAAGCTAAATATTGTGCCTTGGCCCTGGTAGTTTGTGAAGCAAGATGGTTGAGCTATCTTCTTCCTAGTTTGCAAGTCACCAATGGCACTCCCACCATGCTTTATTATGATAACCAATCTGCTTTTCACATTGTAGCCAATCATGTATTTCATGAAAGAACTAAACACATCGAAATTGATTGTCATTCTATTCGAGAAAAAGTCCGAGAAGGGTTGATTCACCTCCTTCCTATTTCCACTACTAATCAACTTGCTAATTGTTTAACTAAGCCACTCCTTAATCTTCCTTTTCTTTGCTTACTATTCAAGCTTGGAATGCACAACATTCACATTCCAGCTTGCGGGGGTGATAAAACAGCCACAAAATTCTTTAGTCAAAGAAGATGAAGCTGAAAAATGAAGTTTGTTCATTTTTCCCTTTATGGAAACTATTTATGTTATAATCAGTTTTTTGTTTTTCGTTATTTCCAAAAATAGGCAAGTTTGTTTTTATATTTTAGTTTATTTAGTTAAGTTCAATTTTATCTTCCAATATAAATTTAGGGTATTGTATTCATCTATTTTTTTCATTTAATAAGAAAATTATATTGAGGTATTATACAGAAACTCTGCACCAATATTCATCTTCTTTGCTCATTGAGTTTCATCCTGGACCATGTGCTAGTTTGTCAATATTGTCAAGGTATTATTCTTCTCTTCGCATCCATTCATGTTATGGATACCATCAATTTAAGATAAAGCGATGAATTTTTTTATGAATAGACCATAGTACCATTGTTATATTAATATTTGAAGTGATTTGAAGGCTAAAATTATAAGAAAATATTCTCCACATTCACTTTCTCACTTAATGAGGGGAGAAACAAAAAGTGATAGACTTAATAGATTTTCCTCTCTCTTTCCGGTTTCCACTCTCAACCAAATAAGATAAAAAAGAAAGTTTTATCCTTTCTTTATCATATTTTTTTCTCTCTTAAAATCACACCAACCATTGTGAGAATGTGGTTTGATGTTTTTTTATTTATAATAGAGTAAGTACACATTTCAGTCCATCATGTTTTTTAACCTTACCAGTTTGATCCCTCAAAAATTGAAATACCTAAAATGGTTCCCAAAAATTTCAAATGCAAGTGAAGTTGATCCTTTCTCGGCTCAAATTAGTTCTCATCAGATGTTGTAAAATATGCTAAAAATAATTAATTTGACTCACATTTGAAATTTTTAGGACCATTTTATGTTTTTCAAATTTGAAGGACCAAACTGGTTACGTCAAACAACATGAGGGACTGAAATGAATATTTACTCTTTATAATATAATATGAAAGCAATATAATTATAGCTTTCATGGTGTGTTTTTTATCCTTCAAACTTTCAATATCTAATTCCATGGCTTCCAAAGCCAGTGGGATAGTGGTCTTCCTAACTTTCCATCATTCATTTCGTTCTTGCCTCCTTTGAGTTCATCAAACCTCAAGCAATATTATGCAACTTCTTATTCAATTATTGTTGGGGTGATTCTCTTTGGTGGTCTTCTTGCTCCTGCATTGGAGCTTAGAATGGAAATTTCGGGCACATCTTATGCAGATTTTATTTGAAACATGCATCTGCCTATGCAATTGAGTCAGATTGATCCCATTCTAACATCATTTTTTAGAGGAGTAGTTGGACTGACCTTAGGATTAATGGTTGTTGAGATAAACAATGTAAACCAGTAAGAGAAAGTGCATTTTTTAATCTTAGTTACTTTTTTTATCATTCTATTTTACAATTTTTATATTCTCTATTTCTCTAAATTCTTCTTGTTATTCTTGAGCAAAAATTGCTCATGTTTCATCATATTTTTCTCTTATCACTCTCGAGCAAAAATTGTTCATATTTCGTCGTATTCTTCTTCTGTTATTCTTGCAAAAAATATTGCTCAGAATTCATCATATTCTTCTCTTATTATTCTTATACAAATATTATTCATATTTCATGATATTCAATAATATTTCTCTTATAAAAGGATTATTCATAATATTTCATATTCCTCATAGTAGTAAAGGTTTAACTATACATAAGAGAGAAAACAATAAATCAATGGGGTACTTTCAAGTTTTAGGATGTCTTATTCAATATCCTTATTTCACTCTAGCTTATCCTTAATTATGTCTTGAGTATCCTACCTACATAAATATGAGCTTCACCAAATCTATCTTCAATTTATATATTTCCATAGTCCTAAAGGTTTAGCTAGACATATGAGTAGTGACAGTGCTACATGCACCTTGGGGTGTGTAAATGCACACCCTGAATTTTAAAAAAATGTTTATACTACATTCAACTCTACAAGTTTAAAATATATTTTTTGCAAACAACATGACATATTTTATGAAAAAATAGTCACTATCGTGTTGAATAATTTTACACTATTATGGATATGTAACTTAAAGAATTTTATGATCGTTTCTTTAAAACAAATAATCAGTTACTTCTTTATATGCCTTGTTTGAGTCTAACCAATTTATTCTCTAATTTTGATATGACAAAACTAGTTGAACTTGTAAAGCTATATCTACGTGATTTTTGTTCAATTAATTTGACAGTGCTTGATAATCAATTCGAAATTTACATCATTGAAATGTGTATTGGTGTTGAATTTGCTTCTTTAAAAGAAATCAATAATCTTTTAGGTAAACTGTTTGAAAGTGAAAGACACATTGTTTACTCATTAGTTATTTTTCTTTTGAAATTAACAATGATTTTTCCATATTCGAATGAGAGATACATAAATGAAAGACTGTATAGTAGCTTATATCAAGTGAGTGTTCAATAATATTGACAACGAGTTGATAATTTAACAATTTCAAAATATGATGTAACAAAAATCAATTATCAAATATGTAACATACTTGAATAGATATTTAAGGATTTTATTTATTGCTTAAATTTTTACACAAGACTCTTCGCTAATTATATGTTCAATTAATTGTTGCATATGTAATAATATTTTTTATTTACTTTTCTATCTGGGTACACAACTATGATTTTTTTTATTTTCCATTTAATGCTACTTTCTATTGCATTCAATATTTTCATTTTCACCATTGAGAATTTACACAATCCTTTAAGAAGTTTTCAAAGTAATACATATATTATTTATCAATACTAAGAAGGCATTTAAAAGGTCATTTAATATTTTATCATACTCTTCAATGATTAGCCTTATAGTATACATGTGGTCGTGTAAAGAATACCTCTCAATGTTCAAATTTTACGGGCATTTTAGTTACTCATACCTATGGTTTGCTTCTTGCCTTTTAAAAGTTTTGTTGTCTTTAAGAGCTTCTATAATTTTCTCATTGTTTTTCACTATTTGCTTCTGATTTGTTATGTTCGCTTTTTAATTATATAATATTACCATCCAATTCTTATGTTTTCTAAATGTTTAGGCCCTTTAATTCAGATTTTAAACATTATTTTCTCTCTCTACAATATATGTTAACATCATGCTTTCAAATCTCTTCATGACTCTCATATGTGTTAGTAGATGTATATTTCATATTGTACTAACTTTGTTGAGGTTTATTATGTTGGACAAAACTCCCAACTTTATCCATTATTAATTCATTTTACATCTAAATGGAAAATGTGAACTCTTATAGGATACTCATATACTATTTTGTGATATGATGGAATGCTCTTGCATGAGTGGAAATAAATTCTTAGTTATCAATTAATTATATATCAACCTAATAATGTGAACTTAATGCATAATATTGAAAATCTCTTAAACACATACATGATTGTGTTGACTTTATTGTTAATTTATATTTGACTAATGAATACATGTTTATTTCATCTCAGATTGGTAGTGAACTTATTGATTTTATAATTGCTATTGATAATACAAAAAGTGTGAAAACATTTTGCACATGATAGATATATAGACGTGAAATGAAGATTGGATAGTTACAACAGAAAACACATACAATGAATTTAGTTCACAATGTTTATGTTTCTATATATTTCATTTTATTTTATCAAATTATTACATAATATTAATAATATATCTCTTTAATAATATCGATATTTATGTGCTTCTAAACATGCATCAAAATCAACATGGCTCATGCGAATGCACATGTAATATGCACATTCTTCACAGTGTGAATGCACGAGCAACATGCATATTCTTAACCATGTGAATGCACATGTGTATTCTTAACCATGTGAATGAACATGTAACATGTGCGTTCTTAACCATGCGAATGCACAAATAACATGTGTGTTCTTAACCATGAGAATGCACAAGCAGCATGTATATCCGTAACCATGTGAATGCATGAGTAACATGTATGTTTTTAACCAAACGAATGCACGAGTAACATATGTGTTCTTAACCATGCAATATACGAGTAACATGTATGTTGTTAATAATGCGACAAAAAGTTACTGTAAGTGCAAATGCACAGGTAACTTACTAGAATCAAATATAATAATTTTATAAAAACATACATCAACTTCGACAATAAGGTACCTAAAGTAGAAAACCTTTTGATATATTGAAAAAGTTAAATGAAAATGATATTTTATTCTAAAATAATTTTCATTCAAATGTCTTTAATTTTATGAAATCATGTCATATAAGTAATCTGCACGCTTAATATATAAACCTTATTCCCAAACCACTCATTCATAATTGACAAATTCTCTTCCAAATGAGTCAAAAAGGTGTATTGGCTCATGATCTTTACCATATACCCAAAATTGTATGTCATATTGAATGTCATGTCGAGAACCGGACAAGGTGGCAAATATGGCATATTGAAAATTTGTAACACAAAAATGCTATGACTATATAGCATGCCAAAAGATTTCATTCTTCTATATCAATATTTAATGTCCAGATTAAAACCATCGTCATAATGGGAAACATGTCATTTCCTGTTGGAGCTGTAACGCTTTCCGACTTTATATATTACATGACTACTTGAAATTTGGTGGGTATAAATTATCTTCATTTTTACAACATCCAACAAAACTTTGCGAAATTATTTGAACACCACTCTAGTATATATCAAAGCAACATGATCCTCTAAATTATGATAACACACTTTGGTGTTTCTCATTCATTGTCTCCAACAAAAAATTTCTCGAAGACACATATATGTTTGCCATGTCTGTAACACCCCAATTTGCTTATAGGAAAATATATAATTTCAAGGTAATATTTAATAAATAATATTCAAGGTAAAGGAAATTTTTTAAAGAAATTTTATAACTATTCCTAAATCCTCATAAAATGTGTAACAATGAAAGTCTCTCAGTATAGTAAATCATCGTCTCCCAAGATAATATTAACTAATGTCTTTTCCAATAAAATCAACAAAATGTTAAAATACCAAGAAAATATGGATGTATCAACATCTAATCCTACCATAGCATAAGGTTACTAATACAATTACATAAAATAAAACTAGAAGGCTTCGTGAGTCATAGGTAAACTATACTACTTTAAATCTTCAACAAGTTACTCAACTGTTCCGCCTACAATTCATTTATACATACATACAAACAAACAAACAAACAAACAAACAAAAACAACATAGAGGGAGTAAGATATTAAATCATGCAAAAGCGACCAAGTGGATTTATAAAAAAATCATAACATTAGAGCGACACAAACAATTGCAATGCCATAATTAGACAATATACACAACAATTATTATCTCTACTCATAACAAATATGTGCAATGATGAATGATGTTAATGTATTATGTATTGAGATGTATATACCACTTTTAAGTGATCTCACATGCTATGCTCATACAATTCCACCAACCAATCACCATCAATTGCCCGAAGGCCCCTAGTGGAAAAGCAACCAAGAGTACAGATTTCCTTAACAACGTCAAGTAACAATATCTATTGTTTTCCAGTACTTCTCTCCAAAGTGCTTATGTGATAAGCTCAGTCAGTTTCAGGAATCCTCTCTACCGATCATGAAATGCGCAATGGGGTGTCAGAGACTACTTAGTTTGCATGTAGGACTATCCTGGTCATACGGTTTATAAGGTCGGACCCTCAATGGATCATCCCACCTAAGCAATCCCTCAAGGCTTCTTGACGAGTGACCCTCATGGTCGCCCCTATCCAAATCCCAATGATATTGCTATCATCATATCTTTCCATTTTCTCCAACTCCATTTAAAAATGCAATGATGTATGCACACTGATCAATGTTAGTCCACTAAGTCTTTTTATCAATATTGTCTCAATTTCAATTTCCAATAACATCACCTAAGTTAGTGGTCTCAACTCCAATCCATTTTTTTATCATATCATGTCCTCGGGACGAGCTCAAGACATAACTTAGTGATCGAAATAAATGAATAATGTCTCAAGGTCACTACACTTTCAAGCGAGTGATTAGCCATAGGCTCTCAAGTATCAGCAAATAATTCTCATTCACATATGAATTTAATCATGATCACTATCACTATGATAAGTCAAACATAAACATTCATTACTAATTATAATAGTCTAATAATAGTATACAGTCAGATCAATAAGTCATCATTATCAAACATATAATCATTTCAGTCAAGACACAATATTTTTGTTAATGACTAAAATGATTAAATGAGGAGGTCAATAACAATCAAGACAATTGACCCTTCATTAATCATTTTAGTCTAAGGATTCTCCAACTAGTGAGTATCATTGGAGATCTCAATACTACATTCTAATATCATTATGTCTAATGCTTGTCCCTCACCTCGATTTATGCAAGCTCTTTGTCCAGTAAATAAACTAGTTCTCTCGTCGTCTCCTTCAACCTTCGAATCTTTTCTCTTAAACATGCCAATAACAATCAAGACAACAAATTAAATTCTAATCTACCTAAAACTAACAATTATTCTATTATTGATCAACAATTTTTTAATGCAAAAACACACATATGAGTTTCAATTACTGTACAATATAGATGTATATAGTGTACCATGTTAGCATTAAACTATATCGTAGGCAATTAAGATATAATTACAGGCTGTTAGTACCTAGCATTTGAAAAATAAGTTACAAACATATTAACTAAAGCACATTGTAATATCATTGTTTATAAGGCAAAGAGTTTATGCCTTTACTGTTTGCGTGAACAATTTTGTGAAGGATTAGAAAGAATAAAAGAAAAAAGGGGTTATAATGCTCAAATAGGTTGCTATTAAATGAGTCCAAAAATATAATATTGCATGACCTAAATGACACCCACCCTCATTATTATAGAAAAAATATATTTTTCTTGAATGAAACTAAATTTGCTGTTCATTGAATTTGCTAAGAGAGAGGTTGCTACATAAAATCTTGTATGAAGATTTGATAGATTTGTCAGCACCCACTTTTTAGAAACGAATGAAAGGAAGATATTTGTTTTTATGAGAGTAAAGATTGAAAAGAAGCATATATTGTTCCATAGCCGTTTCACAGAGAATTTAGAGCAAACAATTTCCTTTTAAAAGTCAACACTCTCTTTGTATGAGATTAGGAAAGAAAAATGTCAAAGTTTTTACATGTTTCTCTACTGCAAGGATGGGTTGAATCAGGAGAGAAGTTTCTTTTGTTCTCTCCCTACTTTTAATACACTTATTTGGGAGTTATAATTTTAGGTTAAGGTTCTACCTAAGATAACCTTAAATAATATTCCCTTAAAATAACTAAAATCTTTATCTTAATAATAAAAAGATAAGTTACTCACAAGGTATAACTACATAGCCTATCTATATAATTTTAGAGAGATAAATATGTTAAAGGTTAACCAAATAATTAGGGGTTGACTATTAATAAATATATCTATTTTTAAATTAGTTGAAAAATTTTGTGGTGTTACACTATCTCATTTGATACAACAGCTGCAACAAATATTATTGTTTGCTTGTGATGATTTACACTAAAAAATACTGTAAATTTATATATGTTCCGACCATAAGTTGTATCAAAAGCAAGAACATCTTAGAAAATTGAGTAGTCGAAAATGCTACATCCATCAACCTATAATAATTGTTGTAACTTATCTTCTTCATCTGTGGCATGCTTCCGCTTTGCCATTTTCGATTACTCTTTACTTCTGGATTTGATTGTACATGTTTTTCTTCAAAAACTCAATATAGCGATAACCACCACATTGGCCAACAAATGAAGCAAAAAAAAATTCTCGTTCTGATGCTTAGTTCTCTCATTGTGTTCATTTGAGTGACGTTTATCTCTATCATTCTTCGGTTAGAGGCTATAATTCCACCATAATGATCACCAAACAATTCATGGCTATGTTCATCAGAAAAATAACTCACATACCAACCTTTTTTCCTTGTCAACATGGATCTTCATTCTTGCTAAACAATCGCATCTTGTCTCTTTTCTTAGTGCTCTTTTCCGGACCAAATCATATTTTTTTCTCTCTAAATCTTTCTCTATTACAGAAAAAAGATTACCATAAAATTTCATCATCCTTGTCCTAGAATATATGATATTTTCTTATGCCAAATTCTTTCTTCATATACATCTTATAAAATTTGTATGCAACATCATTCAAAAACCTAAACTTCATGACTTCATATTCGTTTACAATTTCTTAAACATCTAAATCTTCTGTTTCATTCATATTTTCATCACACTAACATCAACTTCATCTACAACCTAAAACCAATAAAATATATTATTTACATGACTAAAATAAAAATAACAAAAAACAAAATAAATTTTCAAAATTAATACCTGATCACGGTAGTTTTCATTGTTGTTGTTAATTTCTTCTTCAATAATCTTTTAGATAAGTTGTTTAAAAGTAAAAGACACATTTTATACTCATTAACTTATTTTTTAAGTTAAAAATGATTTTACTTGTTGCCACAACAACGGTAGAAAGAGTCATTTCAACTAAAGTTATAAAAAATAGGTTGCATATTCGAATGAGAAATGCATGGATAAAAAATTGTCTAGTCACTTATATTGAGTGAGAAGTGCTCAATAACATTGACAACGAGAAGTGTTCAATAACATTGATAACGAGAAGTGTTCAATAACATTGACAACGAGAAGTGTTCAATAACATTGACAATGATTAATATATTTAAATTTTGTGATTTTTATATTAATGTTTTCATCATTTTATATATAATAATATTTACTATTTTAATTTTTAACCTATGTCGCACATTATCTTCGGTCCTAGATACCTGACTGCTTGTGAAGTGTTAAATAATCAATACAGCAAGCATGAACCAAGTTTTAGGATACAATTTTAAAGGCTTCAGAGGAATAGTCTTCCTTTAATTTTTGTTCTGGTCTACTATGGCCTTAGTTTGATCTTATCTTTTGTTTTCTATTACTAGACAAATGAGGAAGCAGTTGGTATAATTTTCTAAAAGTGTGGGTGCAAATATGAAGAAAGAGGCTGAGCTAATATCTGCTTGCTTGTTTGGAAATGGAAAAAATGCTGCTGTTAAAGACTGAATAATGTTGACAATAATACACAGCTCAATCTCTGTTCTCCCAAAGTAGGTGCTCCAAATCAACAATACATAAAATAAGGGATTGAGATAAAGGGCCTGTGATGCTAGAATTTTCCAGTGGAATGAAGGTCTGTGCAACAGTATCTGTAAAAGGAAGTTTTAGTTTTTTTTTGGTGTGGAAATTACGGTTAATTTGGAGCTAGATGGTTTTCGGTTTCAGTAATTGGATGAAGCTAAACTCTCTGGTCAAATGTACATATTTGATGCGGAGTTTAATCAGTAAAAAAGTGAATCATTTGCAGATGCAATGTCTTATTTCCATTCCTTTATGTATAGCACTTATTAGTTATATGCTATGTGTTGGAATCCTCATGATATACAAGCCATGAAGTACCTTACTTGTACCAGTCATTTTCAATGAAGAGACCTCCTGCCAAGTAAAGGAATCAAAAGAAACTTTACAAGTCATAGAAGATGCCAATATGTAAAATGAAATCAGGTTATAAGAAAAATTGGGAATATCCAACACATTGTTTAAGATGAAGATTGGGGACAACCGAACACTTATTGAATACCAAGCCAACACAACATTGCCATTAGGGTGTTTCACATGAATAAGTTTGGCTCTATGATAAGATTCATAATATGCAAAATTGAGGCAAATATGGTAAGTAGCTCCACTATCCAGAATCCGAGTACTAGCAAAATTACTCGGTTCATCGTTAACATACTGTGGCTTAGTCATAGAAGACATGACAATGCTTATTTGATTGCTTGCATGAGCTGAAGGTTGTAGACTTGTAGTTGATGTTTGGGCAACATGGTCAACAACCCCTGGAATTGTTCAGCATTAAAATGAAAATTGCTTGGTGAACTTGAATTCTGAAGATGAATAGATTGAAAGCTACTCCCTGGTTCAACAACTTCTACTATTAGCATTCACAGCACAATAAACATAGTTCACCTGCCCTTTATTCCAAGTGAGCTGAAAGTTTGATGGGAATTCATGCTTCTAAAAGCATGTGTGAATTGTATTTCCTAGCTTTTTTTTGTATTGTCAAGGGTATTTCCTTACCTTATGGGTAAGGAACTAATCCCTTTTGGAGTGTGCGATTGTCCCTTCTTTTAACAAGTGTCGCTCACATGAATCAAATTATTGACCTTTTGGTCTTTCTTGGAATCTAGCAGGGATTTACACCACTACATCAACACCTTGTTAATATTGTATGTATTAGTTTACCACAATAATTACATAACTTCCTATGATAATTTTCTCTTTTGACAAAAGTACTATTGGAAAAGGTGGTTCCTCTCCTAAAACTATTTCCTCTTCAATAATTAAATTATTTCCCTATTGCCGCAATCATCTTAGGTTTAGTGTCATCACCAAGAAGTTGTCTTTCATATTACACAACTAGGAAAAAGACTGTTCAATAGTGGTAAAGGTTCCATAAGTTGTAATCTCACATGTAAATATGAATCATTTAGTCCCTTTGAAAACCTAATCACTTAATTTTATTCTTTACACTTAACATTTAATAATGCATCACATATATCATATGAACGCTATGGCAAAGGTCTATAATTCTCTAATTCATCCCACAATATTTTTAATTCAGTGAAAAAATTGATCACAGATAACTCACCTTGCTGGAAGGGAGTTATAGTTTCTTGAAGTTCAACAATTCAGAACAAATCCCCTTGAGAAACCCACTTCTTCAATTATTCCTATACATTTGAACTTACTTAATCCACAACATGTTTTGTGCAATTGAACTTAAACATAGTAATCTATGACACAAATATATTATTAGCTCATGACTCGGAATATTCATTATGTAATAAGGAAGAGTATTTATTAAGCAATAAGGAGAAGTATTCATTAGGCAACAAGGAGTATTTATTAGGAAATAAAGAATTAATATGGTTGTTACTCTGTTAGGATTATTTCACCTACAATGTTAGAGCACTTATGTGACTTATTATGCTATTCATGTAGGAATTTATTTTGTTTCTGCATCAGTTTTCTTTTCCATGGTGTATAAAATTTGTTAAGTGTTCATCAGTTGATGGAGAAAGACTATAAGATTTTATTTGAAGACAAAAACTGCATGATTAAATATTCATAAGGCAAAGAGGTGTTCAAAGTTCAAATGAAAGACAAAAGTTTTGTCTTGGATTTGATTAAAGATGAACAAGTTGCAATACACAAGGAAGGCATAAAACAAAGTCTCCTACGCGCATTGCCTACCGATATGGGAAGCAAACAAAACTTCTTTTTTCCACAAAAAAACACATGGAAGGCTACACAAAAGCTGCAAATGATACACACAAATGTTGGAGGACCTATGAATCCATCATCGGATGTTGCGGGATATGAAGAAGCAACAATTGGCCAAAAATTGATAGATGCAATAAAGGAGGAGCTCATGGTGATTGAAAAACGAGACATGTGAGTTGGCAGAGATGCCTAAAGACAAGAAGAGTATAGGAGTCAAATGGACTTACATAACTAAGTTTAATCTTGACAGTTCTGAGAAAAAGTATATGACAAAAACATGAAATTTCTAGCTCCAAAGTCAAGGAGAAGTGTTGATTAATATGACTCAGAATCTGTTAGGAATATTCATTAAGCAATAAGGAGGAGTATTCATTAGACAATAAAGAGGAGTATTCATTAGGCAATAAAGAGGAGTATTCATTAGGAAATAAAGAGTCAATATGGCTATTAGAAATATTTTACCTACAATGTTAGAGCATTTATGTGACTCATTATGCTATTCATGTAGGAATTTATTTTGTTTCTATATCGATTTTCTTTTTCATGGTGTATAAATCGTGTGTCTTGTTGATTAATAAAATCAAGCCTTTCTACATCACATATTTCCTCTCTACACTTTTGTTTGCTACATAACCAACCAGTTAAATCCTTTTTTTGTCACAAATATGGTTCCATCAACAATATTCTTTGAAATTTATCTGAGCTTCATGGATCTAGATTATTGGTGGTAATTCTTACATATCAGAATTGGAGAAACAAGAAAAGTTGTAGGACTCTTAGATGGATGAAAGTAATAATGTTAATTGAATTTTCTGCAATAAATCTTCAAATGCAGCCAATCTCTATTTTAACCATGTGAAAGTGATAAACCAGAAAGGAAAGAATCATTGAAATCTGTTGTGCAATGACTCATATCTCTAGATAACAGCAATACAAGTTATGGGTTTGGGATGATGTAAAGGGGTTGGGGTAGAGGGCTATATATATTGATGTTATGTAAACCTAATGTAACAAGGAGAAGAATAGTAAAAACACTAATCCTTATTCTCTAATAATATATAGTGGTAGCAACTCAACGCTCCCGGGGACGTAGGCACAATTAGCCGAACCTCGTTACCAAATTTCTTGTGTTATTCTCTTGTCTCTATACTCTTTACTATTTGATTGTTCGCTTGTTCCCAACAATTGGTATCAGATGGCTCTTAACCCAGGTGCCAAATTCGAGGTGGGGAAGTTCGATGGAACTGGTAATTTCGGATTGTGGCAAAGGAGGGTTAAGGATGTGTTGGCTCAACAAGGTCTATCAAAGGCGCTACGTGAGAATAAACCAGAGGGTATGAATCAACTGGATTGGGAAGAGTTGAAGGAGAAGCCTGCGGAAACCATAAGGCTTTGTCTATCAGATGAGATGATGTATCATGTTATGGATCTGATGTCACCAACAGAGGTATGAGAGACATTAGAGAAA
>NC_032015.1:14907297-14924516 GCF_001865875.1 Lupinus angustifolius | reverse complement strand
GGAAGCCAGCAGTATCAGAAAAAGAAGGGGAAAAATTCAAGGCTCGTCTTGTAGCAAAAGGGTATTCACAGCAGAAGGGGATCGACTACAATGAGATTTTCTCCCCAGTGGTGAGACACACTTCTATCAGGGCAGTGCTTGCCTTGGTAGCCAGCTGGGATATGCACTTAGAACAGATGGATGTGAAGACTGCCTTTCTCCATGGTGAATTAGAGGAGAAAATTTACATGACACAACCAGAGGGGTTCAGTGCAGCTGGACAGAGTCACTTGGTTTGCAAGTTGAAGAAGTCTCTATATGGGTTGAAGCAGTCTCCCAGACAGTGGTACAAGCGGTTTGACACTTATATGTTGAAGCTTGGTTATAAGCGTTGTGAGTATGATTGCTGTGTTTATGTGAGAAGCCTTGACGATGGTTCGTTTATTTTTCTGTTACTTTATGTTGATGATATGTTGATTGCTGCTAATCATTTGAGTGATATCAATGAGCTGAAAGTCATGCTAGGTAAGGAGTTTGACATGAAAGATTTAGGGGCTGCTAGGAAGATTCTTGGGATGGAGATTCACAGGGATAGGGGAGCTAGAAAACTATGGCTCTCCCAGCAAAGCTATGTTGAAAAGATCTTAGAGAGATTTGATATGAGCAATGCTAAAGTAGTGAGCACTCCATTGGAAAATCACTTCAAGCTTTCCTTAGATCAGTGTCCGAAGACATATGAAGAGAAGAAATACATGCCAAAGGTTCCATATGCCAGTGAAGTGGGATGCTTGATGTATGCTATGGTTTTTACTAGACCGGACTTGGCACAAGCAGTTAGTCAAGTATGCAAGTACATGTCGAAACCAGGGAAGCAACATTGGGAAGCAGTCAAATGGATTTTCAGATATTTGAAGGGGACTACAGGTCTCGGTATCATGTTTGGCAGCCAACAGAGTAAGCCTTCAGTTATTGGTTATGTTGATTCGGACTATGCAGGAGACTTGGATGATAGAAGGTCCACAACGGGGTTTGTCTTCACCCTTGCAGGTGGACCAATTATGTGGAGATCATCAGTTCAGTCTGTTGTTGCTATGTCCACAACTGAAGCAGAGTACATGGCAGCTGGTGAAGCTTCTAAGGAAGCCTTGTGGCTTATGGGGCTAGTAAATGAGTTAGGCATTGAGCAAGGTGGAGTTTCGCTGCATTGTGACAGTCAGAGTGCTATCTTCTTGGCAAAGAATCAGGTGTATCATGCTAGGACCAAACATATTGATGTGAGATTTCATAAGATCAGAGAGTTGGTAGCTTGTGGGCAGATACTATTGCAGAAGGTTCACACTTCAGAAAATGCAGCTGATATGTTAACCAAACCGGTTACTGTGGACAAGTTCAGGCATTGCCTGAGCTTGTTGAACATTCACTGATGATGGACTATGGAGCGCCCCCAACCCAATGGCGGAAGATGGAGATTGATGATATTCGCCAAGGTGGAGATTGTTGTGCAATGACTCATATCTCTAGATAACAGCAATACAAGTTATGGGCTTGGGCTGATGTAAAGGGGTTGGGGTAGAGGGCTATATATATTGATGTTATGTAAACCTAATGTAACAAGGAGAAGAATAGTAAAAACACTAATCCTTATTCTCTAATAATATATAGTGGTAGCCGCTCAACGCTCCCGGGGACGTAGGCACAATTAGCCGAACCTCGTTACCAAATCTCTTGTGTTATTCTCTTGTCTCTATACTCTTTACTATTTGATTGTTCGCTTATTCCCAACAAAATCAATCAAAATGAAAAGAGATGAAACATAATGATGAGAAACACAGAGAGAATAGGTACACGTTGAACATTGTGACTCATTGTTCATAATTACTTTGATGAAGGGTTGATAAAAAGACTTGGACTTGAGTGGTTAGTATTCCTATATGTTGATTTCATGCTTAGTGTTCATAGTTTTACCTAGAGTGGTTTACTATATTTATTAATGGAATGATGAAATGACACTTGAGATTTAATAAGGGTTTGACTAACTTGTTTACTTCAACATTCATGAATGAACAAACTTATTTAGTATTGGAGAGTTCAATATTAGGTATAAATATTTACATTTGTCACATATAATTTTTTAATAGTCCAAATTTAATTATTTCTTAATAAATAATATATAAATCACTAAATTTCATTCCTCCTCATATTGAAAAGCATATCCCAACCCAAGATGAATATGCCATAACCCATAATGGTAGCTCCCTTGAGCTGGTAACTAATGTTGGAGACTACTAGATCTAGACTAAAATCTTAAGGGTGGGGTATGTTGACAGGTAGAGCTAGAAATAGATTGAATCGAATCAAACTAGAACTCAATTTGATTAAGTTTGATAAAGATTTGTTTAACTCAAAACTCAATTCGAATTCGATGAGTTTTTTTAACTCGAGTTCAGCTCGGTTAAAGTTCACAAACTATTCTACTTAGCTCAAATTAGTTCATTTGGACAACTCTAGTAATGAATTCATTTTTATAAAAATAGTGCACAAGGTTATATATATATATATAAATATAACATTATTTATATTTATATTTCTATACTATATATAAAGTCAAAACTTGAAATAAGTACTACCATGATCTTATTTTCCTAATTTGCCCTTAATATTTTTTATTTCAAAAGTAAAACGATATAATCCTAGATAACTATAATTAATACATCTCACTTTAAGTTGAATATTTAATAAATACAAAAATTATAACATGAAGTACATCCAATAAAAAAAATTCTAATTCTCTAAGATAAAAAATACAAGTTTAATACTTAATATCATAAAATAAGAATGCGAGTCGACAGACACGAAATGTCTATTGACACGCTAGTATATATAATAACAATAAACATAAAAAATAATGCATAGGTCATGATATAATAACAATAAAAATAAAATATTAGTTTATATATATATATATATATATATATTTATTTATATATCGAATTACCTTATAAACATAATGTGTCGAATGTCAAATGAATATTGAGTTAGTTTGGTTAATCGTGATCTTTATTCAGAACTATTGAAATAAGAGAAATGTGCCCCATAATATGTATTCATGCTCCCTAAAAGAAGATATCCTTGCATTTCACTGAGGGATTGAAGATAAGCAATTCAAAGACAATTATGGAATTATAAATGACAAGTAACCTTGAAAATGATTAGACTCTCCTTATCTTAGGATTTTTGAGGTTTTAGTCTTCTACAGAATAAAGTTTGAACATTTTTTTTTCTAGTATATGATCTAACTACTGTTTTACAGTAGCTTATTTTGTATTGGCAAATAGTTTTGAAATTTATTACAAAATTTCATGTAATTTAAGTTCTCTAACTACATTGTTTTTAGCATGTTATTTTGGATTTATTTAAGGTACACGACTACACGTTATTCTTTATTTTTTTAAAGACAAAAAGTGGGAAGATGCTAATAATACATCTAAATAAAAAAATTATTATGGGCATTAGATTAAGTTTAAGATTATAATTTATTCTTTAAGTTGTTTATGACTTGAAAATATGAAAATAAATGGTATTAATAAAACAAATACTCTTATATACATGAATTAGACATTTTCAAAGTTAATTCTTCTCTTGGTCACAAATGGGCAACATGACAACATCTAAGGAAATGTACAAAGGACAGTAATTTAAACCGCATACCAAAATAGAGTGAAATAACACACAGGCCAATTTAATGAGGTTGGACCTTTCAAGGAAAATCTAAGCTATAAAGCCACAATAGCATGAGTGCTACAAGTCCTTTTCAAGCAGGGAATCCAAAGGTGGCACCCAATAACGAATATTTATGTCTTTTTATACTAACATGATAATGTTGTATAAGAAAAACTATACAATGATCACACATTAAAGTTGTTTCAATGGAACCAAAAGACAATCAATTCCAGCAAGAATAGGATGTTATCTTACCAAAGCTAAGGCTGAATATGAGAATATTGTTGTCTCACTCTCTTAATGTGCTTCCCACAAATGCCCTTGTGGTAGGTCTAATCTACCATCACTTTGCCTTGGTGTAACCAGTATCTACTCACTATATTCAAGTGTTAAATCATACATTAGATATGAGAGAATGAAAGAATTTATAAGTGAAAAAGATCCATGAAATCATTTCTTTAAGATTTTGGTTTAAAACATAATATCTCATTTGTAGCTCTTTACTTTTCTCATATATGATAACAATGAGATTTCCAGGTAGTTGAGACTCTCCAATCACAAACTGGTCTTACATAATGGACTAACAAAATGGTCTAGCAAACTGCTGCAAGAATAGGTGTTAGACATATGTAAGACAAGTTGACAGTTGTTCCTATGTGCATTTTCATCGTTTAATTAATGTTTCTTTTAGCTTCTAAAGTTTGTGGGGCTTAAGTGTAACTCATGTGACTTATGGGGCTGGGTTTATTCTATTTGGACAAACACTATTTTACTCACCCACTAACAATTGTATAGAAATCTTACTAATAAAAGCTAGGAATGCACGAGTTTTCAATTTGATTGAAATTAACTAATAGTTTCCCAAATTTGTCATTTAATAAGGGCAATCATTTTTATTTTTATTTTTTACAAGTTGGTTGGAAAAGTTAATTTCTTATCACTACAGAGTGACTGGTTCAAGTAATACATATTTGATTTCTTTTAAGTAATTCACATGTTAGAATTTTACATACGAATAAAACTCAATTATGAGAATTAACGTCGTTATATTACGGATATTCTTAGCTCAAACAATATTGTCTCATACTGCGGCTAAACAAAAAAATCAATTTCTTGGAAATACATCAACACAAATTTCTGATGTAGACCCATTTTAAGTATAATAATTTCAATTATTCATAGTATATATTTGTACATAAAATGTAGGAGTCACTTTCTAAATCCTCATAATAGGTTGGACCCTTCATAAATCTTATACAAAATTGTAAAGTGTCATTTTGCCTTTTTTTAAATAACATCTGGTTTGTACAATTTGACAATTACATAGCCTGTCCATTAAGGAATACTGTGCAGGGATGCTCATGTACAAGCCTGCATCATTTCAAGGAGAAATTAGATGTTGTGTAGGCCCAATCAGAGGAATTCAATACATTGTCAAATAATTGGGGTCAGAAATCTACACCACACTCCCAAGAAAATATTTCCACGTGTATATATGTTATTTCTATTTATATTTGGCATTTCAGGTTATTTAAGAGTTGATAATAATTAATATATGAATAATAAATGATGTAATTATAGTGTAAAAAATATTTACACCGTTGGTGCATACATTCTAAATCCTAGTGTTATAAGAACCAAACCACATTAGGCGGTCCGACCGGACTTAAAAATGATTCTAGTTTATAGTGTTAATCGAACGAAGGGTTGAATTGAGGAAATTCTGGTTCGATCGTGTTGGTTAATTTGGAATAAAAATGAAGCGACGTTTCACTTAAAATTAAAAAATGGAATATTAATCTAATATTTTATTTTACTCCACTTAAAAAATGAAGAAATATTACTTCAATATAATTACACATAATTATTAAATATAATTTTTTATATGAAATATGTTGGAAGAGTTTAATTTAATCGTTTAACCTGCTCTCCAAATCCATAATCATCGTGAAATGCATTTCACTAGCCTCATTTCGCCCCTTCTATTATTTTATAATAACAAGTACAATCAATGACCCTTATCTTAGTTTCATAAAGTAACCCAAAATTGTTAGTGCGTTTCCTATCAATGTGAAGAGCCTAAAAAATACTAAGCTTTTATTCCATCCACATCTCCCTCCATTATTATCTTTTCCTTTTCCTCTCTCACTATATGAATAACACCTTATACACTATATATCCATCACCATAAGTAGTACTTTCAAAGATGGGTGGCAAAGTTAGCAAAAGAGGTAGAAACTTTTCTGAAAAATATGTGATGCATTTGAAAGACAAAGTGAAAAGTTTGCAAGAGAAAATAAGGGATATTACTTATGAGAAGGAGAATGAGAGTAGAAACTATGAGAGGGAGATAATGGTGTTCACTATTAAGGAAGCAGATTGGAAGCAAGAATGGAAGAAGATGAAGGAAGAAGTGAAGGAGCTGAGAAAGTTGGTGGAAGAAAAAGAAGAGAAGATAAGAGAAATGGAAGAGGTTGAGAAGAATAGTGAGAAAGAGTGGGAATTGATGGGGACTAAGGTTTTGGTTGAGAAAATGAAGGAAGAGAGAGCAAGGAGAGATGAAGCTGTTGAGAAATGGAAGCAACTTTATCTTGCAATTAAGACTGAGTTGGATGAACTCATTCAGAGGACAATTAATGGTTTCACTCTTACTCTCATTCTCTCACTGCTTTTTTTAGAATAGATTGTGCACATAATAAGCACATTATTATTAGCGAATAATATGATGCATCATAAGTATTTTTTTTTGTGATTTTGCCTTGTGCTCTTATGTTCACTGAAAAGTAGTTTGTGGGTGGGGTTCAATATTCAATCACCTACCCTTCTAACAAACATAGTGGTTTAAATTGCTAACAACACATCATGTTATGCGGCCACAATATTATTGTTGTGAAGATTGTCGTAATCGCAATTATGATGTGACACTAAGTTACAATGATTTGGCTATATCGGACCACAATGTAACCATATCAGACATAACCATATTTGAGCTGCATCGTATTTAGACATATTTGTGTGTGTTGTTTTGGTTTGGTTGAGCTTATTTGTTTTATGCCAATTTCTTTGCAGGGGATGGTTTATATTTGAAGACAGAAGAAAATGACATCCAAATGGAAAATCTGAAGTGGGAACTGCAAGACAAGGAAGAAACCATCAAATCCTTAAAAGCTCAGTTAATTTCAATGGAGCAAGAAAAGAAAAAAAAGGAGAGAGAATTTGACTTGTTAAGGCAAAGCTTGAGAATCATGAATGGCAAGAAGAATTCACTTCAAACAAAAGAGAAGTTCTTGAAAAGCAAAGTGAGAAGATAGAGTGCAAAATGGTGCATAAAGACTAAAGTTAGTATCAAAATTTTAACAAAGTGGGGGTAGAATGTAGTATTATTGAATAGTGGGTTGGTTTGTATCTTGCAATAGCACCTGTTTTGCTTTTATTATTATTTTTCACCTTTTTATGCAGAAAATAAGAAAGCCTATACTTCCACATAAGAAAAAGGCTCTTTATTGGAAATAGACAAAGAAAATTATGATGGAAGATTAGCAATGTTTCTATTTAGACTTGGTTGCTGAATATGTCAGGTTCTAGTAGATTCAAGGAAGGAAAAAAATAATTTGCTCATCTTATTGGTCCCCTTTCCTCAACCCCATTATGTAGATTCAAACAAATTTCATTACTAAAAGAAGTGTCAGTTCTAGTTCATGTGTTTGAAACAGTTGTTTGGACTGGACTAACGGTTCGATGGGTCTAATTGTAGATTGAAATAGGAAATGACTACCTTTAAACTAGAAAACAGCCCTTTTAGTCCGTTTGCTTTAAACCATTGAAACCTCAGTTGAATTGTTTTGAATTAGGTGTTGGATCAACTATTTTACTCAAATAGCAAAAAAAAAGCTAAGAAAGGAACAAATATTTTAGAATCAACCGTGAAAATCTATTCTTCCTCAACCCTTCATCATATTTACATGAAATCCATATATTTTTAATTATATAATTTATATGATGTGGTACGGTTAAATAATTTAAATCAATTAAAACCAATAGAAACATCAAATGTCCTATTTGAGTATCATTACTTTTAAACAGTCCATTCATAAGCGAGCTAAAAACTAATGAATAATAACATTAATGATAAATGTTTTAAAACTAACATGATAAAAAAGGGTACACATCTGTTGTCTCGCACTTTGTGAGGGTACATAGTGTGAGACATCAAATGTAATGTGCTCCTGATAAAAAAGAAACAAAATCAAAACGTTGGTATGACTAAGAAGTTGTTATGCTTCTATTCGTTAGACGATAAAAAAATAATATAATTGTTAGGAATATTTCAACTTCTATGTTAGAGCACTTATGTGACTCATTATATTATTCATGTAGAATTTTTTATCTGTATTAGTTTTCTTTTTCATCCTGTATAAAAGAATTGTTTTGTTGATGAACAAAATCAGATATTCTATCCTGGCTCTTATTTACTACATAACCAACAGTATAACAAATAGAATGGCTGAATCATCAGCTAACAAGGAATTAAATAAATAAAATAACTTACAAGTCATAACCTATAGTTTAATGTGTAAACATATTAAACAAAATATATTAATCAAGCACTTACCTTTTAGATAAGATAAAATAATTTATTATAAACTGCATGGTTGAATCACACCTTAAAGATGAATGTTTCTATGGTACAAATGTGCATAGAAGAACAAGATGGAAAAGCCAATATAGGTACATATACAATATACAAACAGACAAAACTAAATAAATAAGTGAAGTCTGGTCTACAACGACCCCACTCCCCTTAACAGATTTTATTGGGAAGCCTAAACCAGACACATTTTTTTTCCGGTGACTATCAATCCCAACTTGTAACCACACATATCTCCTTAGGCTTTGTTTGTGAGTCATGAGAGAAAGAGAAAGATCAAAGGACGAATAAGGGAGAGGGACAAGAAAGAGAAAGGAAGACAAACATCTCCCTTATTTGAGATTGTGAAATTTAAATGAGAGGAGAATGAATGATTAATGTAATGCAAAAATATTATTTTATCATCCTTTTATAAAAACTTAGTGTTAAAGCATAAATGACATAAAGATACAAATATAATTAAAAATTATTAGTAAGGGTGGTTAGATATTTTGACTTGTTTACCTCCCAAAATGGGAGAACCATGAAATCTCCCATCCCTTCCATTAAACTCTTAAATAAGGGAATCCTTCTCTTAAGTCATCCAACTCTAAAATAGAACTCTTAAACAAACCCTAAACAAATTAATATCGGATGATCCAGTACACACAACCCACATAAATTATTTACAGGATTTAAACATATAACTTATAGTCAGTAACCAACAATCTCATGGTATAATATTAATAGTTGAAACAAATTTTTATTATTGATAACTAGCAAGTTACCTGTGCGAATGCACGGGGTCATATTTTTTCACTACATGATTAAAAACATACATATTATATCTATATTGTTTTTTTAAGCACAAAGAACAACTTCAAATTTTGTTATTTTGAAATTGATATATTTTCAAAATTCAATGTCCTTCATTTTTTAACATGACAAATATTAAATATATACAATATCATAGTATCAAAAATTGTAAATGCATTTAAAAATTGATGAGTTAATAGGTTGAATTTTGGCCCTCATTAGTATTACACATATCAATAGAATCAGAACTATTGTATTCAATTTCATCATCTAATATTATTAAGTCTAAAAATATTTGCTTTAACTTAATAAGTCATTGAATTATAAATATTTTTAGTTGGAATTAAACTAAAAAAAGTCATTTATTTGTTCAATAATTTCAATAGTTGATGCAAGCATTGTCTTTGGTTATAAAAACTCTTTATTTTTTTAGCAATCTTGTAGATTTGGATAAGCACTTTGAACTATGACATCTATTGGATTATCAAAATTAACAAATGTATATGTCATTAGGTAGGGAATGACGTAGTTATGAAAATTGTAAATAAAAATAAAAAATATAATTTAACTAATATAGACTAATGTTATTATATTTTTTGTGTTAGCGATTATGTACAATTACAATAGTTTATTATAATATTTTAAAATTGTATCATTGTTTTAATTATATGTCTTCATCCATAAAATTTTTATACAATAATATTTTAATGATGTACAAGAAATGATAGATGACACATAAAATGATTAAATAATATTAACTGAGAACATTTTAAGATCTATTTAAACATGTAATTACTACATAGTCCATTTACTATATTTAAAATATGTTTTCAAAGTTTCTTAACAACTTTAATATATAATTTTAAAGTAGAAACTAAATCATCACAATTAAGAGGAGGGATCCACTTATTCCCCATCCTAGTCATCAATTATAGGGAAATCTAATAGTTTGAATTAGTGAGTAGATCTAAACTATTAGTTACCCATAAAATTGATGGCTAAGATGAAGAATAAGTGTAAAAAACTTACTCTTGGAGTAAGTGGGTCCACACTCCATAATTAATGTCCCAAATTCCTTAATTACAGGAAAGAAAACATTTAGGAATTATCAACTTTTCTTCTAATTAATATTAAAAATAATTATTTTTATGAAATAAATTAAATATCAACATATCTATTTATTAATTCTAATATCATAGTTCATTCTATTAATAATAAGATTGTATATCTGATATTAAAGTTTTTAAAAATAATTAAATGAGAATGTTTTAAAATCTATTTAAATAATTAATATTAATTTTTTTTATTTTTAATAAATAAATTCATTGTCTATCATTTTTATGCCAGACAGAATAACAACAAACTTTTCTTATTAATTGTAATATGGTAACACATTTTTTCATTTAATAATAAAATTAGATTCCTACGATTTAAGTTTTTAAAAAAATTATTAATTGATATTAATTGAGACATTTTAATATTTATTTAAATGCGTAATTACTACATATTTCATTTACTATTTTTAAAATATTTTTTCAAAGTTTTATAGCAACTTTAAAACATAATTTTAAAGTAGAAACAAAATCATCGTTATTTTTATTTTTGATGGGAAATGGTTAGTATGTTAGTATTTGTTGTGGACAATAATCGAACCTTAAATCTCCTTCACTCCACCCCTAACAATTAAAACACCTTGTAACTCATTTTTTATTGTTTTCAATTTGCTATGGGTGAGGCTCAAAGCCACAACCTCATCCACCCTATTCCTTAAACTTTTTCACCTTAACAATCAAATCATCTTACGATTCCCAAACAATGTTATTATTGCTCCAAATTCCTTAATTCGTTATTAATGCCCAAATTCCTTAATGAAAGGAGAGTGAGCATTTACTTCAATCATGGTGACATTAATGACATGCTCCTAATTCTAACGAGAATTGATAATAGAATTATTAAGAGAATTATAGTTATTGTTATTAATGCTATAATACCCTCCTTAGTAACATGTTTTTGGTTGCCTAGATTCTTTTTCGTGGGTCACCTTAAAATTAGGCATTAAAGTTAAAACCGAATTATTCTCATGGCAAAAACGGATTAACATCTCTCATTTTTTTGCTCACCCATTGAATCCACATTTATTGCCCCAGTTGTAACGGACGTAATAATTTCAACTTTTCCACTAGATTCGTTAGCCATTATTAATCTAATTAATCTAATATAAGAATATACTCACAATTGATTTCTTATTTTAAATATGATTGCTTTATATATTTAAATAATACAGTGATAGTAAGTAATATATATTCAAAAAATAAGGATCTCATCCGTTATATTATTTAAGGTTGGATTCATTAGTGTCATTAATAGGTAATAAATTATTCTAGTAACTAATATATATTCAAAACTGTTATAATGATTTATCTCGTAATGAGAATTGCATAAAATTGGGAAATCGCAAATAATTTAAATAAATTATAACATTATTTTTGTCTATATATGGAAATGCCAAAAATCCAGAAATATTTTACATTAAAAATGAATTATGACAAAAACCTAATAAAAATAAAGGCATTATTTTTCTACACTCATATAGTAATGATAACCTCTAATCATTATATTCTAGGAGATGTGTTTTGTCTTCTACAAATGCTGAAACAAATAACATGACCAATCCATAATTCTTGTACACTCGCATATTAATTGCACTCTCTAATAAGTGTGTTCGAGGAAGTGAGTTTTCTCTTGTGCAAATGCTGAAACAAAGATCAGGACCAATCCATATTTTAGTTGAGAAAAATATACACATTAGGAAAAAATTAACAGATATACATCATGTAAGAAAAACAATCACGATTCAAAAATTTATATGATAAATAAATTATATTTAATAACAAAAGAAAGATTGAAAGAGTATACAAATGGAACATTGAAAGAATATAAAAATAAAATAATATTTGTGAGTGAGTTTGAGAGTTCAAGATGACATATTTGTTGAACAAAATATATGATGAAAATAAACACAGTGATGAGAAAATTTAACATACATCATTGACAAAAATGATTATGATGCAAATATTTATATGACGAAGAAATTATATCTACTAACAAAAGAAAAATTGAAAGAGTCTACAAAGAAATTAAAAATTGAAAAGTATATAATATATCTACCAACAAAGACAATAATTAAAAGAATATAAAATCATACATGTGAAATGAAAAATTGAAATAGTATAAAATATATCTACAAACAAAGACAATAATTAAAAGAATATAAAATCATACATGTGAAATGAAAAATTGAAATAGTATAAAATATATCTACAAACAAAGACAATAATTAAAAGAATATAAAATCATACATGTGAAATGAAAAATTGAAATAGTATAAAATATATCTACAAACAAAGACAATAATTAAAAGAATATAAAATCATACATGTGAAATGAAAAATTGAAATAGTATAAAATATATCTACAAACAAAGACAATAATTAAAAGAATAGAAAATCATACATGTGAGTGAGTTTGAGAGTCGAAGATGATAGATTTATTCAATAAAATATGTGAAATTTATATGATGAAGAAATTATATCTACTACAAATGGAAAAAAAATGAAATAGTATAAAAATAAAACCATATATCTGAGTTGGTTTGAGAGTTGAAGATCATAAATTTGTTGAACACAATTTGAGAAATAATACAATATATTTACCAACAAAGACAGAAATTAAAAGAATAGAAAATCACACATGTGAGAAGAATAGAAAATCATAGATGTGAGTGAGTTTCAGAGTTGAAGATGGTAGATATGTTGAGAAAAGAAGAGACACCATAATGAAATGGCAACCAGAATAAATGTAAGAAAAAATGCCCAACGTTTTGTTCCTCCTTTATTATTTATTTAATGAGTTATTATGTTCAGCTTTTTTAAACAAATAACAAAAGATAGTTTTGATCTTATGTGTAAGATTGTATAATGGGAGATAAAGAGCTTTTGGAGGGAAAACTTTGCATGAGATGTTGACATGTGTCCCTATCTAATGTGGCAAGAGTAAACTTTGCATGAGGTGTTAAGTGTTAACATGTGTCCCTAGCTGATGTGACAATTTTTAAAAAATAGTAAATAGATGTCCTAATGACTTAAAATTAAATGAAGTTATTTTAAATATGTGATTAAGAGGATTAATATGGAAATTTAGATTGAGGAGATTATTATTTCCTTAAATTTCGGAAGACATCCTCTATAAGTAACAAATAACTCAATCACTTTAGATAGTTTCTCGTGTGAATAACACTTGTATGGTCCATGAAGAAGATGGGAGGACATCAGTACCATTTTTATATATGTTTGCTAATTAGTGGGACAAATATTTTTATAATATCCAAGTCATTGTCTTTATGTGTTAAAATGTATTTTTAATTTATTTATTCCCTTTGTTTATTTTTATTTTCCATAATTACTGTTCTTTAGTGTTGATTAGGTATGGTCGGTATCAAGTGCCCAATTGAGTAGAAGTAATCAGGAGCCTTGGTTGGATTGTCATCTGGACCCGCCAAAAGAGGTACCTGAAAATGTTCTCCGACGATCAAGTCAGTATGTGGTTTCTAGAGAGAGAATGAGAGTGAATATGAGAGGGTTAGAGTAAGAACAATAAGTGCAAGTAATAAATGAGTAAATGAAAATTAAGTATACTCCCTGTGTGGGATCCTCTATTTATAGAGTTTGGAGCTGCTGATGTGGCGCATGGTCATTGGTTAGTATATGGTGGGTACAAGTGGGGTCAGAGATGTATTAATGATGAGTCAGTGATATTAATGACGAGTGATGAACAATATATTACACACTATGCATAACCTTAATTTAGCATGATTGATGATTCTTGGTGCCTAATTGACTTTGTTTCATATGGTTTAGTGTTTTAGACTTTATTGGACTAATATTTCTAAAATGAGTTAATTTGGGATTATTTGATCTGATTAAATCTATTATCATTTTCAGATCATATTTGGCACCAATGACATTTTAGGCATTATGGAAGTAGAGGATATGTGTTGAAGTGAAGATTGTATTTTTATTTTAGGAGTTTTTTTATTGTAATTTAGCTTTGGACCCATTGTTAGGCCACATTCAGTTTTATGTGTGTTGGAGGGGTTAAATTTGGATTCCCCACTCCAAACAGACACACTTTTTACTTTTTCCCTCCCTCATTTTGAAACACACACATTTTTGTTTTCCCATATTTTTACTCAGCTAGGGTTTCACATCTTCTTCATTTTCGGTTTTCAGTCATCTTCTTCATTTTTAGTTTGTATCTTCCACCGAATGGAAGACTAAACTTGTAGGCTAAATTCCTTTGGTAATATATCACAACTCTTGAGGTTTTGTTATTAATGCATTTTCCATTTCTTTATTGTTGATTTCTTCTGTCTTAGAAACTTGTTTATGAGTTTATCTTCACTTAGTTGATTTACTCTTTAGTGCATGAATGCTTAGTTCGTGTGAATTTGTTAACCGTTTCATGCTTATGCTGATTTGGCTTAGTTAAAGACTTAGGTTTGGGAACTTTGAATTGATTATCGCTTAGTTAATTTTTTCTCAACAAATTCAGAAGGTAATGGTTGGAATCTGAAAATAATCTTTTGAAATCGAGGACTGAGTTGTGAACAAAACAACAAAAGGGATTTAGCCGTTTTATTACATTGCTTAACTACTGATTCTGAATTTGATTTATGTTCATACTATCCAACAACAAAAAAACCCTTGTGTGTGTGTGAATATAAGGTGTTTGAAGCTTTGCTTGAAAGATAATCCTTGGGAAATGACCTAGGAGTCACTTCCTAGTACTATAGTTTTTAATTGTTCTATTATTTGTAGCGGGTACGACCTCGCAAATTTGGCGCCGCTGCCGGGGATTATCGGTTCGTGTCAATGGTTCTTAGTATAGTTTAGTGTGTGTCTTAGAATAACCATTCTGTTTGGGTTTCAAAATCTGTCTGTAGTATTCACTATTTGATGTCTTGTTTAGCCATTTCCCTATTGGTTGATTCAGGTGTATGTTGGTTAATATAGTTGTGGTTGAAATTTTTACTTGAAACTTTGTTTCCACACTTCTTTCATCATCTATTGAATGCTGGATGCACCATAGTCAGTCACCTTGCTGCTGGTTGTGAGATACAAACAAATAGTGACTAGTTTTACTGTAGATTTTCTATTTTGGGCATAATTTTGGAATTGTTAATCAGAATTGGACATATTATATATGCATTTGGGGTAGAAAAATCCAAAAATTCTTCCACTACAAATTGTTTATTTAGAACCCATCCTGAAAATCCAAAAAGAGTTTGTTTACTATTTCTTTTTTATTTTACAAGTTTATTTTTCCAATTGTTTTGATTTTGTTGCATTTAATTAAATTAGTTAGGCTTTGAGTTTTGTCCTGAAACGTTTTTGTGGATGTTTCCTATGGTATTAGGATTTTATTGATGCAAATTCTAGTTAATCATTGAAATTTAACATGTATTTCACTTACTGTCCTACATGGTTCTCACTATTGCATTTAGTGCATGACTAGGAGAAATCCTGACTCTTTGCATCCAATAAATCCTGAAATTGATAGAACATTTCATAGTTTGGTTAGACAAGTTAGGAATTTAAATTTAGATAGTGCGTCTTTTCATCTTAGTGTTAATATACGTGATAGTGATACTGATTCTGCTGTTTCTGTGCATTCTGTTGCATACTCTAAAAATATGGTTGAACCACCTCAAATCCCATGTGAGAGGACACTAAGGGAGCTGGCTGAACCTGATTTCACATATGAAAGTTTGTGTATCCAGTATCTTAATGAGGATATGCCATATGTGCTCAAAACTGGACTAATTCATTTGTTGCCTAAGTTTCATGAACTTGAAGGTGAATATCCTCATAAGCATCTTAAGGATTTCCACATTGTATGTTCCACCATGAAGCCTCGTGATGTCCAAGAGGACCACATATGTTTGAAGGAATTCCCACATTCACTTGAGTGCGCTTCAAAAGATTGGATGTATTACTTGGCCCCTGGTTCTATTACTAGTTGGGATGACCTGAAAATAATCTTCCTTGAAAAATTCTTTCCTGCCTCTAGGACTACTGCAATCAGAAAAGATATTTCTGGAATCAGACAACTACATGCATTAGGTTTATATGAATATTGGGAGAGATTCAAGAGACTATGCGCAAGCTGCCCCCATCATTAGATATTTGAACAACTCCTCTTTCAATATTCTATTAGGGTCTGAACAACATGGAGATGAATATCATTGATGCTGCTAGTGGTGGTGCACTTGGAGACATGACCCCTTTTGAGGCTAGAGGTTTGATTGAGAAGATATCTTCCAACTCTCAACAGTTCAGTGTAAGAAGTAGTGATGTTATAATGGTCAGAGGTGTCCATGATGTTGGGACAGATTCGGTAAGACAAGATAACATTGAGAAAAAAGTTGCCTCCCTTGCTACCTTGGTCACTCAACTTGCCATGAATCAGCAGAAACCTCTACTTACAACACGAGTTTGTGACATTTGCACCGCAACTGACCATTATGTTGATGTTTGTCCTTCTCTCTTGGAGCCCAAAACTGGTGACCATCTTGAGGCCTATGCTGCAAATATTTACAACAACAGACCTCAACAACGACAACAGAATTATGATCCTTCATTAAGCAGATACAATCCTGGTTGGAGGAATCATCCGAATCTTAGATGGTCTAATCCTTCACAAACTCATCCAGGGCCACCATTTCAGAACAATAATGTTGCACAAAACAGATCATATGTGCCTCCTCCAATCCAACAGAAGAGACAACAAGAATTGAATAGTAATCATGCTCCTGCACTTGGTGAACCTTCATTAGAAGAACTGGTGAGGCAGATGATGAAAGTGCGCATGTCAAGAGGAACACTCTCTCATTATATGTCATGGTTTTGATGAGGACAACTTGTGCTAATAAGAGCTTGAAGATCATCAACAAATCAATTTGCTTAAGTCTTTTGATTGGTACTAGACTTAGACTAGAAACTAGTTTAGGTTGAGTCTA
>NC_032015.1:14906772-14907197 GCF_001865875.1 Lupinus angustifolius | reverse complement strand
ATATTTGGATCTACTAATGATATTCTCTGTAAAGAATTTTCTGAGATGGTGCAGGGAGAGTTCGAAATGTCTATGATGGGAGAACTCACATTCTTTCTGGGACTTCAAATAAAGCAGCTAGAAAGTGGGATATTCATCCCTCAGGTAAAATACTGCAAAGAGCTACTTAAGAAATTTGATATGGATAAATGTAAGGAAGCCTCCACTCCTATGGCATCTGCTTGCTACCTAGATAAGGACGAAAAAGGAAAAGTAATAGAGGGAACAAAGTATCGTGGTATAATTGGGTCATTACCCTACTTAACTGCAAGTCGACCTCATATCATGTTTAGTGTATGCATGTGTGCGAGATTTCAATCATTACCTAAAGAATCACATTATGTAACTGTTAAAAGAATCATGAGATATTTAAAAGGAACAACTAA
>NC_032015.1:14905960-14906672 GCF_001865875.1 Lupinus angustifolius | reverse complement strand
TAAACCTGCCCGTTAATCGATTAAAACCAGCATTTCAAAGGCAGACAACATCTCAGTTTTACACTTTTTTCGGCATTTTCCCCACCTCTGTTACGCTTTGAGTCTCTGAATCTGTAACTCAACTGATCGAAGTGCACTAAGGTAGAAAAACCTCATCCTAACCCTCTCAAACCATCAAGAAATCTCACTTTATCATCCTCATTCCATTATATTCCCAATTGTCCACCAAATTAAACCCTAGGTTAGGTTTGCCTAATCCTTCTCTGCTCATTCAACATCAATTCGGGTTCTGCAAATACAATTGAGCAAGGTCGCACAAAAAGGGTCAAAACTACAGCCAACCGTGTACGAAGAACGGAAGCCGGCTCATCATCCACTCAGGATCGCGGTGACCCATATTACTCACTTATCTTGCAAGAAACCTGTTTGGCAAAATTCCAAGAACGCAAACCCACTTACGTAAGGTATATCGAGTTAACCTGATTGGCGGAACAGAACTTTAGTTTTCCGCATGATATGGAGGCTCAGGGAGCCGTTCAATTTCTGGAATTAAAGGGACAAGTTTACCCTGCTCTAGTTAGGGAATTTTATGCGAATTTCAGATATAAGGATGGAAAATACTGGTCTATGATTTCTGGTAAATTGTTTGAGATTAATGATGAACTGTTTATGAATGTCGGTGGTTTGTCATCTTCGGGTTATGGAATAGGAG
>NC_032015.1:14901578-14905860 GCF_001865875.1 Lupinus angustifolius | reverse complement strand
TCTATGGAGTTTGGTGATATTATGGTCCAGTTTATTATTATTTTTGATGCTATGAAGCATCCATCCGAGGACCATTCTGTGTTTCATATTGATTTACTTGATGAGTTAACTAATGAGCACATCTCTGATTCACTTAATGATTTTGATTCTATGTCATTAATAGACTCATACACTTGTCATACATGCACTGATTCTGAAATGTGTAATTCTTGTATTGATGAGTTTATGCATATTTCTATTGATCCAAATGTTGTTGAATCAGATTGCACTAACCCAATTGCTGCAAACATCATACAACAATCTGATTTACTTGTTCAGGTGCAGGCTGCAGAATCTATGTCTGCTACTTTGGTTCCATCTGTTTTGTAGGCACCTGTATTGGAGCTTAAACCTTTACCTGAAAACCTCAAGTATGCTTACTTAGAGGATGATGATGAGAAGCTCCTTGTTATTGTTTCCACCTCCCTTGATGCTGATCAAGAGGAGAAGTTGTTGCAAGTGCTGAAGAAGCATAATAAGGCAATTGGTTGGACCTTAGTTGATATTTTGGGTATTAGCCCATCCATGTGCATGCACATGATACTCTTGGAAAATGGAGCTAAACCAGTAAGGCAACCACAAAGGAGACTCAATCCAGTCATCCTTGAGGTTATGAAGAAAGAGGTCACAAAGCTTCTTCAAGCTGAGATCATATATCCCATTTCTGATAGTCATTGGGTGAGCCCAGTTCAGGTGGTTCCAAAGAAGACAGGAATTACAGTGGTTAGAAATGAGAGAGATGAGCTGACTCCTACGAGAGTTCAGAGTAGTTAGAGAGTCTGCATTAATTATAGGTGGCTCAACCAAGCATTAAGAAAGAATCACTTTCCTTTGTCATTTATTGATCAGATGCTTGAGCGCTTAGTAGGTAAATCTCATTACTGTTTTGTTGGTTTTTCTAGGTACTTCCAGATCCATATTGCTCCCGAGGATAAGGAGAAGACCATATTCACCTGCCCCTTTGGAACCTTTGCCTATAGGAGGATGTCTTTTGGCCTATGCAACACCCATAGTATATTCCAGCGGTGTATGGTGAACATTTTCAGTGACTTTTTAGAGAATTGCATAGAAGTTCTTATGGATGATTTCACAGTTTATGGATCTTCATTTGATGCATGTTTGGATAGTCTGGTTAGATTTCTTCATAAATGCATCAAAACTAACCTTGTTTTGAATTACGAAAATGTCATTTCATGGTAGAGTAGGGCATAGTTTTGGGGCATGTGATCTCAAATAAGGGAATTGAGGTAGATCTTTCCAAGATAGATGTTATTTCAAAATTGCCTTACCCCTCTTGCGTGTGAGAGGTTCATTCTTTTCTTGGTCATGCAAGTTTCTATCGCAGGTTCATTAAAGATTTCAGCAAGAAGGCTCTTCCACTATCCAACCTGTTGAAAAAGGAGGTGGTCTTTGATTTTGATGAGAGATGTATGGAGACATTTGATTGCCTCAAGACAGCCTTGACCACCACTCCTATTATCCAGACACCTGATTGGACATTCCCTTTTGAGCTGATGTGTGATGCTTCTAATTATGCATTGGGGGCGATCCTTGCTCAAAAAGTGGACAAACTGCCTAAAGTAATTTATTATGCTTCCAGGACTTTAGATGCTGCACAAGCAAATTATACCACAACTGAAAAAGAGCTTTTAGCTATTGTATTTGCTTTGGATAAGTTTAGGTCTTATTTGCTTGGTTCTAGAATTGTTGTTTTCACTGACCATGCAGCTTTGAAGTTCCTGTTAAAGAAAGCTGATTCCAAACCAGGGTTGATTAGATGGATGCTCTTGCTCCAAGAGTTTGATTTGGAGATCCATGATAGGAGTGGAGCACAAAATTTGGTGTCTGACCATTTGAGCAGGATTGATGAAGCTGTTGAAATAATGCATATCAGAGATGATTTTCCTAATGAACCGCTTTTGAATATTTATGTTTCTTTCCCCACCCCTTGGTTTGTTAACATTGGTAATTATTTGGTTGCATATGTTTTTCCTCAACTTGCATCTAGAGCTCAAAATGATAAACTTAAGAGTGATGCTAAATATTATGTTTGGGATGATCCTTATTTGTGGAGATTGTGTACTGACCAGGTTACTAGAAGATGCATTCCAGATCATGAGATTGAGTCATTCCTTCAGTTTTGCCATTCTTCTACAGTGGGTGGCCATCTTGGTACCCAAAGGACAACACGAGAGGTGCTTGACTTTGGATTTTATTGGCCCACCATCTTGAAAGATGCGTGGAAGATTTGTAGCACTTGTGAGCAGTGTTAGAGAGCAGGTGGTACTCTTTCTTGGAGAAAAGAGATGCCTCAACAACCTATGTTGTAACAGGTTAATAATTAAATCCGAAATTAATTCATTAACTTCGTTTTATGCTTAACTCATATGTCTGCCTCATTTTTGACCTGGGTTATCTTTTTGATAATGTCAAAAGGGGGAGAAAGGTTGTTTTGTTGTTTTTGATTGTGCAGGTTGATCGTAATAACAGCTTCCGAAATATTCGCGCATCATATCAATCATGCCAACACAATCTTCAAGCTAATTCATCAAGCAATTGTTATTACAATTGGTGTAGTGTTTGTCATCATCAAAAAGACCCCCAAAGTAATGGAGAAGTTAAGATTTCAAACAGAGAGATAAAGAGGATTTTGGAGAAGGTGGTGCAACCTAATAGAAAGAATCAGAGCAATATACTTGAGGATGCTCTTTGGGCACATAGGACTGCTTACAAGGCACCCATAGGGATGTCCCCTTATTGGGCTGTCTTTGGTAAAACATGTCATCTTCCTATAGAGATAGAGCATCGTGCATATTGGGCTGTGAAAACTTGTAACTTGGCTCTTGATCAGGTTGGTGAAGAAAGAAAGCTCCAACTTAGTGAAATCGATGAGATCTGCTTAGAAGCCTATGAGAAATCTATGTTCAACAAAGAGAAGACCAAAAGATTCCATGATAACTTGATTTCTAGAAAGGAATTTTTGGTTGGTCAAAAAATGTTGTTGTATAACTCTAGGCTTGGACTCATGAGTGGTAAGCTTCGTTCTAGGTGGATTGATCCTTTTGTTATTAATAATGTGTTTCCTTATGGTACTGTAGAAATCAAAAGTGAATCCAAAGATAAGAGCTTCAAGGTTAATGGACATTGACTAAAGCCCTTCCTCACAAATCCTTCCTTAGTGGATGAAATTGTGAAGGAGGACTCATTGGTCGAACCTGTTTTCATCCCTCCATGAATTAGGGAGTTTTCCTTTCTCTTATCTTCTTTTTATTGCACTTGGTCAATTCCATTGATTGATATATATGTCTAGATTTTCTGATTGTGCCACATTAGGACAATGTGTAGTTTAAGTGTGGGGGAGACTATTGTAGGTTGTAGGTTTTGTTGATGCATGCTTTTCTTTGACTTTAGGTTTTGCTTAGGTTTGGGCATTTTCTCTCATACTTTCATTCACTTAAGTCTTGATATCTTGTGGTGTGAATCCCTACATTTTTGTATGTCAAGTTGCTTTTGAGAATTAAGAGGTTGAAACATTTGTGATAGACTTATCCCTTGTGAGAATTTGAGCCTTAATTGTTGATGGATTGATGTATGCCATCTAATATTTTTTCATGTGTTATTGCACTCTTGATTACTTGCACTCTAGAACTTGACTTGTTTCTTGTAGATACTTGATATTCACATGCACATATTGAAGTGATGTAGACATTTCTTTTGAATAAGCCACTTAGTCATAGAACCTACCTTGAATGAATTTATCTTTTGATAGCCCCTTTGAGAGTTTTACCTCTTTCATTGTTATTTAGCTCTTTACAAGCTTATAAGTGAAAAACCATGATTGTCCTAACCTTAGGGAATTTTGGAGCCTTAGAATTATTTTGGGAATGGGTATTAAGTAAGAAAGGATGCATTGTTCTTTAAATCTTGTGGATTCTTGGTTATGTCTTAATGATGGTTAATACAATTGTGTACATAAGTGTTCATAAAAAAAAAAAGAAAAAAGAAAAAACAACAATAAAAGAAAAAAAAAGTGAATAAAAGGTTGAGTAAGGCAAAGTAGAATGGAATTAGAGATTTGGTCTTATTTTGGGTTAATTTTTGCTTACTTTTTACTTATTCCCCATTGCTCTTCTATTTCATTTGGTTTTACCTACATATCCCATATTTATCCTACCTTGTCCTTGGTCCCATTACAACCTTGAAAAGTCCTTTTGATCTTTATGTGCATGTGCTTATGATGTTG
>NC_032015.1:14874507-14901478 GCF_001865875.1 Lupinus angustifolius | reverse complement strand
CTTCATTTTTCATTTTCGGTTTGTTCTTCCATTGTCATGGAAGGCTAAATTTATGGACTCAGTTCCTTTGATAATGTATCACAACTCTTGAGGTTTTGTTATTAATGCATTTTCGGTTTCTTTATTGTTGATTTCTTCTATCTTTGAAACTTGTTTATGACTTTATCTTCACTTAGTTGATTTACTCTATACTGCATGAATGCTTAGTTCGTGTGCATTTGTTAACCGTTTCATGCTTATGCTGATTTCGCTTAGTTAGAGGCTTAGTTTTTGGAACTTTGAATGGGTTATTGCTTATTAAGTGGTTCTCAACAAATTTGGAAGTTAATGGTTGGAATTTGAAAATAATCGTTTGAAACCTAGGATTGAGTTATGGACAAACGAACCAAAGGGAATTAGCCATTTTATTACATTGCTTAACTACTGTTTCTGAATTTGATTTATGTTCATACTATCCATCAACAAAAAAACCCTTGTGTGTGTGAGTTTAAGGTGTTTGAAGCTTTGCTTGAAAGATAATCCTTGTGAAATGACCTAGGAGTCACTTCCTAGTACTCTAGTTTTTAATTGTTATATTATTTGTATCGGGTACGGCTTCGATCAATGAGTCAGAAGTATTTATGGCACTTATAGGGGTTTGGCTCGCCTTAGGTGAGTGAACTAGAGATAGTTCGCTTAGGTCATATGCTCGAGACGAGCTAGGAACAACCCGAATTTAATTGTGGAACAGTTGCCCGTAGTCTATCAGGGTGGTCGAAAGTGGGTCAGGCTAGTAGACTCAAGACGTTCCGACCTAATGGGGTTGAGTAACATATAGGTGTAGGGGTAGGTCATGATAGCCATTTTGTCCTTGCCTGACACATGGAGGGTTATCAACGTTTCATCTAGAGGCCTCAGGTATCCAACTGACGTGTCTATTCGTTTTAGATTTCCTGCTTTGATTTTCGAGTCACCGTTGGATTGTTCTCGAGTGATTTTGTACGGATGGATGTGCCCCTAGGGTTGGGCTTCGAGGAGGTTTGGTCCAGGCTCTCCCCTATAAATAGGGGATCTTCCCCATCACCTTTCACTATCCTTTCTTTCTGAAATCTTCTTGTCGAGCTTGCATCGGCTCTTGAACCTGTACAAGTGAATTTCCTTTTCATGGAGAACTTTCATCCTAACACTCGGTAATTTCTCCTCCCGTTCTTATTTATTTTCGTTTTATGACTGGTGAATGGTCTAGTTCTGACGAGGTGGAGGTCTTGTTTGGACCTGTGTCCACTTTTATTGTGTCTGCTGCTTGTCACCAAAGGCTAGCCCGTCCCAACTTTGTCCCGGATAATAGTCGGCCTGCCTAGAGGCGACCACATCAACCTTCATTTCATGCCCTATTGCATGAGCTAAGGAAGAAGAGGGGCGGGAATGAGGTTACGTTGTTAGACTAGACAACTTTTCACAAGAAGTGAGGTCTGGTCTTGGATGATACGTCCACCTCGAAATATGACACTTCTTCTGGTGACAGGTCACTCATGGGGTGGAACTTCGATGACCGTGCTGATAAATTTACCATCCTAGAGGAGATGGTCGGTCCAAAATCTCCTTACTGGTGGGTGGATTGTGAAGTCTTGGGCACTATATGTTGGGTACTAGTGAGGTAAGAATACACCTAGAGGGGGAGGGGTGAATAGGTGCAGCAATCACTAATCCCACTTTTCCGATATTTGTGCAGAATACAAAGTTGCTGTAGTTAATCGATTATCAACATGGTTAATCGATTAAAGATAGTTGTTTTAATTGATTATGGTTAGTACATTAATCGATTATACTGGTTGTTTATTCTTTGCAAAATAGACTTTTTTTGCTTTGAAAACAATGATGAATCTTGATCTTTACTATCCTAATATTGATTCGTGATTATCAACAGATTAACATCAATTAGCACTTAATCATAAAATGAAAATAAACTTAGAAAGTAAGTAAAGGCATAAACATATAGAGATAGGGAAAGAGAAAATGTGCTCGAGGATTTTATCCTGGTTCGTTTGCAGGTCCACTTGTGAACTACATCCAAGCCTCTCGGTTGATCTGGGAGATTTTTATTCACTATCAGAAATGTTATTCCATTACAATCACACTTCCAATAATCCTAGCAGAAACTTATTTCTTGAAACTGTTGAGCCACCAAACCCGGTTTGACCACTATCTACGCCTACTTGGATACCACACCGTTCGCACAATTTGGCCCCTGCCAACACTATCGCTCGAATCAAGACTCCCTTCCTTGTGAAGATGACCAATTCTCAACTTGTGATGATACCACACACCATGAGAATTATCCTCAAATTATAGAAAATTTATCGAGTTACTTTGCACACAAGATTGTGCGGATATAAACTCTGAATTCGGCTCGATAACCTTTGACATAAGATCTCACAAACATCCCTAGAAACTAGATATGGAAATTATGCAAGGTCTTTCAACTGAATGAAATTGTTTAGCACAATGGAAAAGACTTTCTCTCTTTTCTCTCTTGAGAATGTATGCAAGAAAAACTTCTCAAAGAATCAATAAGATAGCTTCGAATATTAAGCACAAAGAATCTTGAGTTTTTCTCTCTCTTTTTGTTCTTTTTCGTTGTTAATTGCAAGTGTGAAAAGCTTCTCTTTAAAACTGATTTGTTTTGTTTCATACTAACAACTTTTGTTCATAATTGACTCAACTGATATTAATCGATTAAATAGCCCGTTAATCGATTAACGTGTTTCTTGAAA
Source organism: Lupinus angustifolius (assembly GCF_001865875.1). Classification (NCBI taxonomy): domain Eukaryota; kingdom Viridiplantae; phylum Streptophyta; class Magnoliopsida; order Fabales; family Fabaceae; genus Lupinus; species Lupinus angustifolius. The sequence continues at coordinate 14,898,725 of NC_032015.1, read as the reverse complement.
ACAATTTTTCAGTTATGCCTTAATCGATTAATAACTTACTTAATTGATTAATAAGCAGAAATCCTGGGAGGTTAGCTACTATAACTCCATTTAGTTGATTACGCCTTTCCTTAACCGATTAACAGATTTCACCAGGACTTAATCGACAATCAAATGAGTTAATTGATTAATATTGTTTAAAAATGGTTTTTCTTAACTATATGGTAAACACCCTATATGAGGAATGACCATGCAACATGATTTTTGAAATGTTTAATTATTTTATGCACAAAAACGTGTATGCTTAATGCAAATGCATGAATCTTACTTATCATATATTTGTATGTAGATGTGATGCCCATGATTTTCATTTTAAACTTTTTATGAGACACTTCCATCTTGGGTTTACCTAATCGAAACTCAATACTAGGCAAGCATCTTTGGACTCTAGAATATAAAAGCAATCTTAAGTTCTATGACGTTGACCTTGAGTTTTCGGTATGTTGTTTGTTGTGATGTCCAAGTCTTCAAGCTTCCATATAACGCCTTGTCTTCATCAAAACTTAGTAGTTTGGTTATAATGGCATCCTTTGACTATTTGCCATTTCAATCTCCTTTTTTTTATGATGACAAACACTAGAACCGTTCCTCTGTTTGATGACTTGAAGCTGGACAAAATATGTTTGCAAATGTTGAATTAGAATGCGCTGCTCTCCCTCACTTTATTCTCCCCCTCAAACAATGTAAGAGGTAATACAAGGGTAGCAACATGATTATTTGTGGAAGCTCACTTCAATCTGTAAAACAAATCAAATAACACCTTTCTCCCCCTTTTGGCATGATCAAAAAGCTATGACAAATTATGATATTGAAAGCCAAAAGCAAGGAAAGATTTATACAAAATTTACTAGTCTTAATCGATTAAGTAATCAAGGATAATCGATTAAGCAGTGTAAAAATTAATTTAACATGTGCACAAAGTTTAGCATTAATCGATTATTATATGGAGTTAATCGATTATTCAATAATAAAACCAGATTATGACATGAATTGATTGCGAGATATATCTATTTGTGTAATCAATTCTATCTAGGCTAATCTTGAGCATGTGGTGGTTGGGTTGAGCCATGTGTAGCACGCACAATGATACGTTCATGGTCTTTGGACAATCTATGTTGCTGTTGCTGAAATTCAACTACCATGGAATCCCTCATAGTCTGAAAATGTCCATCAGTACACGTATTGAGGCGCTGTTCCATAGAATCCAGGTGAGCAAGCCCAAATGATTGTTCTTGAGGCTCATCATATGCCTCGGTTGGTGGTTCCTCGGGGTTAGGCTCACTAGGATTTGCAACATTGTCTTCATTTGGAAAGTCTTCATTCACTCTAGAATTGTGATCTTCTTGATATTTCCATTCATTACCATACTTGTAAATGTCCATCTTGTGAATAAGATTATCACCTATAAGGTGCTCTCGAGATTTGTAGTGATAGTGTCCACATCTGACATGTCAATCTCGTGATAGTCAAAGACACGGGAGATGAATATCCCATATGCAAGCAACCTTGATTAATTTGAAGCTATACCCTGCATAACTCTCAAGATTTCCGAAGGCCAGTTCACCGCAATGCCTTCCTCTATGGCGAACTGATAGGGCAAATTGCAAGTGCACGTTTATGTCGTCAAGTAATAAAATATCGATCCCACGAGGACTGGAAAACTCCTTTAATTACAAAAATTAATTTATCCTTAACTCAAGTAGGAATTAAAAGTGAGTTTAGAACAATTGAACAATTGAACAATTGACAAGATTAATTATGACAATAGTAAAAAGGTATTGAAATCTAATTTAGGAAGAGTTCCCAGGATAAGGGTTACCGCCTTTACACTCGTAAATCATTGTTTTGTTCCTTTTCATAAACTTTAAGTTGTGAGGGTGAATTGCTCTCTAATATTTGTCATCCTCTCTCGAGCTCCGACACGTGTACTCAATTGAAGTCGCACCTACTCTCTTGGTATGGTTATCAATCAAATCCTTTACTTGGATCTTTCTATTCAATCGCTTCATAGCAACCCAAGGTGAATTCCAGAAACCCCCGAGAATCCTAATACTACTCTCGGTCCTTCCCCAATGTATCTAAGAGGTGTAATTTGTTGGCTAGACAATTCACACGAATAAAACTAAGTTTAATGATTCAAATCACAACACTCAATGAAATAGAAGTACGAACAAGTGTTTATTGAATGTAAAAGGGCATAGCCCCAATCCTAGAAATAAAGGGAATTACTCACTCATGATGTAGAAGAGAATCTCAAGTTCTAAATTAGAGAATTGTAATGTAAAGTGTAAAGTGTAAAGTGTTTTCATCCTTGAGGGAGAACCCTTATTTATCTTAATTACAAAATATTGGGCTTAGCCCAACAAAATAAATCTAGAAAATAGGAATATAATATAACATCTATGAATTCTTTTGGGCCTTCAATTGGTCTTCGCATAGCCTCAACACTGAATTCAATCTTCTTGCACCCAATCTCTACCCTTTTTGGCTTTAATCAATCCAAACTGCACAACATAGCTAAAAACTGAAATGGCAAATGTTATAGGATGCCATTATAACCGATCTACGAAGTTTTGATGAAGACATGATCTTACATGGAAGCTTGAAGACTTGGACATCTCAACAAACAACATACCAAGAACTCAAGGTCATTGTCATAAAATCTAGGATTGTCTTTTTACATTCTAGAGTCCTAAGATGATTGCCTAGTATTGAGTCTTAGGGTAGGTAAACCCAAGATGGAAGTGTCTCACAAAGAGTCTAAAATAAAAATAACATAAAATGAGGCATAACATCAACACATAAATATATGATAATTAACACTCATGCATTTGCATTTAGCATACATGATTTTATGCATAAAAGTTTAATCATTTCTAGAATCATGATTGCATGACCACTCATCATATAGGGTGTTTACCATTTAAAGATTGATTTTTTTTTAATGAATTTCACCGATTAACCCAGTTTGTAATTGATTAAGTCCTGGTGAAATCCTTAATCGATTAAGGAAAGTAATAATCGATTAAATGGAGTTACACTAGCTAACCACCCAGGATTTCTGTGTATTAATCAATTAATTAATCTTTTAATCGATTAAGCCATAACTGAAAGTCTGTTTTCAAAAACCCATGAATTGATTAACATGACAATTTAATCGATTAATATCTGTTATATTAGTTATGAGCTAATTCTGTTATTTTGAAACAGAATCCATTCCGTTTTTAAAACAGTTTTCTCTTCGCCTTCAATAAGCAAGAACAAAAAAATATATGAGAGAAAGAATCAAAGATTCAGTGTGCTAAAAGGTTTCAAAGCTATCTTGATGTATCTTTGAGTTTTCTTGCATGAGCTTCAAGAGTGAAAAAAAGAGAGAATAGAGCGAAAAGAGAGAAACATATTTTCATTGAGCAGAACCATTTTTCATTCAATAGAAAACACTCCTTGTATTATTTCATAATTAAGTCTTAGGGCCGTGTTTGTGAGATCTTTCTATCAAGGGTGATTAGAGCCGATTATAGAGTTGTAATCCGCACATTCTAGTGTGCAAAGTAACTCGACAAAAGTTCTAAAATTGAGGAAAAATTCTCATGATGTGTGGTATCATCACAGGTCGAGAATCAGGAGTCTTCATTAGATAGAAAGTCTTGATTTGAGGAAGAGTTTCGGTTGGGGCCAAATTGCGCGAAACATGTGGTATTTTAGTAGGCGTAGATAAGGGGTCAAACCGGGATTTGTGGCTCATCGGTTTCAAGAAGGAAGTTTCTATCTCCTTATATTGGAAGTAAGGTTATAAATTGCATTTCATATTAGTGAATAAAATCTCCCAGATCAACCAATAGGACTGGATGTAGTTTGCAGTGGACCACAAACGAACCAGGATAAAAACCCTCTAGCAAACTTTCTCTATCCCTATCTCTTTATAATTCAGTCTTTATTGCTTCCTGTTTTGATTAGATTACTGTGATTAATTGCTTGCTGTGTTAATCTGTTGTTAGTCAAGAATCAATCTTAGGATAGTAAAGATAAAAAATTATCATGGTTTTTATGAAGCGAGAAAACAAATTTTCAAAGTAAATCAATCAGGATAATCGATTAACGTTCAGATAATAATCGATTAAGTGAACTGGCTTTAATTGATTAACCCTATTGATAATCGATTAACTGCGGAAGCTTTGAATTCTGCGCAAACATCGGAAAAGCGGGACTGGTTATCCGCGACACTGTTAAGTGCCAAATTGTTAAGGAAATGTATATGATTTTGGGGCACTTAGTGCGTATTTATGTTGTGATTGCGTACAATTCCCGATAACTTAGTTAATCTTGTATTGTTCATGAATTTAATTGTGTTTTGTTGTTTGTAGGTTAGGAAATGATGAAGAAAGGAGAAAAAGAAGAAGAGAAAAATGAGTTTCTGAACAGCACAAGCCTCGCCTAAGCGAGGGAATGGTCGCTCAAGCCATAATTCAGAAGAAAATCATCAGAAAATATTGATGTCCATTATCGCTCAAGCGACAATTGGGGGCCAAAATTCAATTAGGCTCTGTGTTTCCGTCACCCAAGCGAGGTGTTCAAGCGAGGGAATGCCATTTTCTCTCGTTCAAGAGAGAATCTCTAGCTTGAGCGAGAGAATAGCAGTTGGAACTTGATATAGACAGTTTTGGACAGTAGGGGAGGTTATCGAAACACTTCTAAAGTCATGGAAACACAGGGGAGATTAGGATAGAAGTCATGGAAACAATTCTACTTCATATTTCCTTGTATAATCTCATGATTTGAGCATTGTAAAGGCGAGGATGAGTGAATATATCTTGTTGTGGGTTTCGAAATGTAATCTTCTAACCTTTGTACTCCTGGATTCGATTCTATTGTAATTGTTATTTGATTTTGGGAAGTTTATCCCGTTCCTAATGCATGAATTTACTTTGCTACTAATTTCTTGTTCTTGGGTTCAAGTTTAATTGGAAAGTTAAACTTGATACCGAACCTGGATCATCTTCCTTCATACATCATTGCTCTAGGAATGGACAATGATGCATGAATTGCTTTTACATGAAACTTAATGCTAGTTAATCGGTCAAATATCCAAAGAATTGGTATTTGAGTGATTATCTAAGGATACACTCAAGGAATTGATATGGATGATTGAAATAAAATGTGCATCTGAATCAGTAACTTCACAAGTTACTTGGAATTGAATCCATGGATGTCAATGGGAAAGAACAATGCATTTCGATCCCAGTTTATTTTAAATATTTTTAGTTCAATTTATGATTTTATACAACCAAGTACAAAATTTCATAAAACCATTATTGTAAATATATACTCAATTTATTCTTGTAGGAATTAGTGTTAATCTACTCTGCTCCCTGAGGACGATATCCCGGTATTTTACCGGATTTTATTACTTGGATGGTACAGTGCGCTTGCCGTTCCATAAATATCTAACAAGATTTTGGCACCGCTGCCGGGGAGGAATGAGCGATTTACATTAGTTCTTTATAGAGTTTATTGAGTTTTGTATATAGTTATTATTTAATTCTTTGTAGTATAGTAAACCCTTGTGCTAACCTTTGTTGTAGTCTTTTTATTTGTGCATTTGCGAGGTAAATCTAAAGAAGAGCAACTACAATACAATCCAGAGATTGAGAAGTCTGCTAAAAGTAACCGGAAGAAAGCAAAAGAGAAGAGACATCAAGGTGCTCAAGAAGCACACTGTAGCTCTGAACCGACTACAAATTCAGAATCTCAGTTAGAGAAGATGGAGAATGCCAATAATGTTGCTGATAATAATCCAAGGCCTAATCCTCCAAGGAGGACATTAGGTGATTATGCCATGTATCAAGGTCCTCGACACTACTCTAGCATTGTGATTCCATGCACCGTTAGGATAGTGGAAATCAAGCTTGCATATTTGAATCTAGTTAGTGCTCATCAGTTCATGGGAAAAAATTATGAGATCCATATGCTCATCTGGATAATTTTTATGAGATGGTGGCCACTATGGGTTATTCTGACACTAAGAGGGAAGTTACATATATGACGTTGTTTCCTTTTCCCTCCTTTGTGAAGCTAGGGAATGGCTAAAATCACATCCAACCCAAAGCTTAACCAATTGGAGCGATTTGGAAACTAAGTTTTTGACAAGATTCTTCCCTCCGGCGAGGTGTGTGCATGCAAAGTTTGAAATTTCAACCTTCATACAAGGTGCAGAGGAAGCTTTTTATGAGGCATGGGAACATTTCCAGGTGTTGCTGAGGAAATGTCCCAACCATGGGTTTGAGGATGTCAACCAACTAAATATTTTCTGTAATGGGTTGAAGCCATAGACTAAGATGACATTGGATGCTGTAGCTGGTGGCACTATGATGGAAGTGGATGATGAGCAAGCTACTAGAATTATTATTGCATTATTTGCTACATATCGACAAGCTCAGCATAATAGAAGGACAATACAGAAGAGAAAGGTTTTAGACTTGAATACTTATGATGCCATTCTGGCTCAGATCAAGATTATGACACAACAAATTGAGGCACTCACAAAGCGAATGTCTAAGTTGCCTCAACAATTAAATGTGGTACAAACTCCTTCAGTTCATCAACAGGTGCTACACTACGAGTTTTGCGAGGGTGATCATGTTACTAGTCATTTCTCAATGCCTACCAACACACAAGAAGAGGAGGTTTTATATGTTAACAATCAACCTCGTCAGGATAATTTCCCTAACAACATTTTGTTCAACAATCAGTTTTCACAAGGTTGGAGGGGAAACCAGAACTAGAATCAAAATTTTGGGTGGAGGCAAGCAGGACCATCTAATAGGCAACCACCATATCAACCATCTTATCAGCAAGGTCCACATCCACCATTACATGAAAGGAAGACAAAGTTGGAAGAGACATTAGAGAAATTCATGCAAGTCTCCATTTCAAACTAGAAAAATACTGATGCTTCTATCAGGAATTCGGAGACTCGGGTGGGTTAGTTGGCTAAGCAAATGGAAGAATAGAATTCAAATCAACATCAATTCTCCACCAACACTCAAACCAATCTGAAAGAATTGGTGAGAACTTAGCAGTTGATGAAGAGGTTCTAAGAGAGACCAAAGCTGGAAAATCAGAGAAGGTAATTATAGAGACATAGAAGGGTGATGAGGTACAAGATGAGGAATGAGTCACTAATAATGAGGATGCTATAAGGGAGAACAATGATAAGAGGAAGGGTGACCTACCTCAGTTGAAGGCTCTCCCCTATCCAAAGAGACCTTCCAAGAAAGATAAGGAACAACAATATGCTAGGTTCTTGGATTTTTTCAAGAACCTCCAGATCAACATTCCATTCATGGAGGTGATGGAACAAATGCCTATCTATGCCAAATTTATGAAGGACTTGTTGACAAAGAAAATAAAGTTTTCATAAGAGACAATGACCTTAGAAGCTGGGTGGAGTGCTAACATTCAGAAGTCTTTGCCTGAGAAGACTAAAGATCTGGGCAGCTTCACTATTCTGGTCACTATTGGTGAATTATCTATGGGAAAGGCACTACTTGATCTGGGTGCCAGCATTAATTTGATGCCCCTTTCTATGTTGAAGATGATTGGGGATTTCAAGATCAAGCCTACCAAGATGACCTTGCAACTTGTTGATAGATCTGTCAAGTATCCTTATGGAGTTGCGGAGGATGTTTTGGTGAAGGTAGATGGGTTAGTCTTTCATGTGGATTTTGTCAACATGGATATTGAGGAGGATAAGGAGGTTCCTCTTATTTTGGGCAGACCCTTCATGAAGACTGCCTGAGTTATTATTGATGTTGATGATGGAAAGTTGAAGGTAAGAGTTGAAGACCAAGAGGTTAATTTTAATGTTTTTGAAGCTAGACAACATCCGAGGGACAAACAACACTGCTTTCAGGTGGATGTCATTGAGGACTTATTCATGCTCGATGACATTCACTTGAATAGGAGTAGTCCCTTGGAGAGGGTATTGAGGGGAGACCTAGAAGGAAGCAATATGAAGAATACTTATGAAGACAAAGAAGACATAGCTTCAAGACAAATTAGTCTAAGTCTAAATAGGTACTTCTATTCTATACTCTTGATTATACAATAGGAGTAATGCTCAAACTATTTTAAAAGAAAATTGAAACACTTCAAAATATTCAAAACAATTTTCAAAAATAGTGTGTAACGGGTTACTGGATCTAAGTAACAAGTTACGTGTGTGAGAAAAGAGTTATCCAACTTAAAACTAATCAGAGTAATCTATTACTGTCTTTGAGTAACAAATTACTAGTGTTAATGAAGTTGAGTAACCGATTACTCAACTTGCTCAAATTGATTACTCTAATTCGAAATTAAATGATCAGTGGACAAAATGTTTGGGGAATCGATTACCCACTTGATGTAATCGATTACTGAGTGCTGTTGCATCAGATTTCAGATTTCAAAATGAAAGGTTTTCATACCAAAAGAAATGTCTTCACTCCAATCCATTCCTACTTTTCGTAGAGGCACAATGGGTGATTGGAAAGTCTATATAAAGGCATTGAATCTCACATACAAACACACACAACTCTCATACAAAGTCCAAAAGCTCTTACACACATTCTGAAATAATTTTATGCACTTTTGGCAATAAGTTCTTAAACTTTCAAAGTTAATTTTTCTGAAGTTTCTTAAAGTGAAAGTGTTTCAAGTTTCCCAACTTATAAAGAGCATTATTAATAAGTATACAAAAGAGTTGATTGGATTGCAAGTTACATTACTTTCAAACTTGTAAAGGCAATTCCGCCATTGTTGAACATTCTGCATTGTTGTTGTAGAATACTTTCTTTCACAAGGGTGTGATAAGAAAAGGGATTAGAATCACTTCGAAATGTGTTTTTCCAAAGGTGAATAAGGATTAGGGAGTGTGTAAGGTACATAGAGATCTCAGGGTGAGATATTGTAATTGCAACTCATAATCTTTAGTGGAATACTCTCTTATGCTGCAAGAGTACTGGATGTAGCCTTCGGTGGACAAGAAGGTGAACTAGTAAAAAAATCCTTGTATATTCTCTTCTCCCTTATTTCTTTGATTTTTACTTGTTAATTTTCTGCATATATTTTTCGCTGCACTTTAACTCTTGATTTTGCAGAAAAAGTGGCCATAATTTTAAGTCAACTAATTCACCCCCCTCTTAGTTGCAATCTCATTCTTACAAAAATCGTGTCAAATACAAGGAAATATTGGTCTCTTCGTGTCAAATACAAGGAAATCATGTCAAAACTCGTGCACTATGGGCCTACTGAACAACACTCAAAGCACCCAATGGATTATCCTCTTTTTAGCTGGTATATGGAAATGCGTGTCATTTGCCTGTAGAGCTTGTGCATAAGGCATTCTGGGCCCTCAAGTTCTTCATTTTGGATCCCAAAGTAGCAAGTGACCAAAGGAAGCTTTAGTTGTAACATTTGGAGGAGATGAGACTTACTGCTTATGAATCCTCCACATTATACATAGAGAAGGTCAAGTTGTATCATGACTGGAAGATCCGTCAAAAAGACTTCCGGGTGGGTCAGAATGTGCTAGTGTTTAATTCACGGATGAAGTTGTTTTCGTGTAAACTGAGGTCTAAATGGTCAGGATCCTTCCTAATTAAGGAAGTTAAATCGCATGGAGCGATCGAATTGCAAGACCCGACGTCTTAGAGAAGCTGGATAGTCAATGGCTAGAGGGTGAAATCTTACTTGGTTGGTGACGTTGAGCAGCTCACCACAATCATCAACTTATCAGATGCATAACAGAATAGGAGTTGAGCTAATGACATTAAACAAGCGCTAATTGGAAGACAATCCAACTTTATTTTTCTATTTTCTTAGTTTGTAATCTGTGTGTAAAAAAAAGAGAAATTTTTGGGAAATTCTCGCCTAGGTAAGGCACACCTCGCCGAGGCGAGGAAAATGAACTTTTAGTGGCAGGTCCCTCGCCCAAGCGAGAAATCCCTCGCCCAAGCGAGGAAGGTGACCTTCTAGTACCAGGTCCCTTGCCCATGTGAGAAAACCCTCGCCTGGGAAAGGAAGGTGACCTTTCAGTACCAGGTGCCTCGCCCGAGCGAAATTAATTTGGCTGTTCTCTGTCTTTTGGGCGCCCAGGTGACAAGGCCTCGCCCAGACGAGGATGACAGACCTTTCAAATCTGAGTGGCTCGCCCAAGCGAGAGTTCCTCACCCGGGCAAGAGGGCACGAGTTTTGTTTTAAAAAGGGGGGTGTGGGGTTCATTCCCTCACATCCCCATTACAAAGAATACGAGAAACTCATGAGTTAAGTTTCATTTTTTGTGCATTGTGTTAAGTTTCATTTTTTAGGCACATTTAGGATAGATTAGGCATTTTTGATGCTACATTGATGTTGCTTTGCATTGCGTTGTGTTGTGGAACCATGTGTGTCATCATTAAGAGAAACCGGGTTTCTAAATGGGAAACCCTAGTTTAGTTCATAACTGTGATACTCATGAGTGATTATAATGTTCAATGTGTTTATAGTTGATGTAATAGAATGATTGTACTGGATAGAACAACATGAGTGGTTGCTTGTGGTAATGTCATTGATTGTGTGGTTTTGCTGTATTACAGGAGGAAAAAGACACTAGCTCAAAAGAACCCCCTCCTAAGAAGTTGAGAGGAGCATCAACTTCACAGGGGCCCCTAGAGTTTGACCGCACTATATTCAAAAAGAAGGGGAAACATGAGCGATACACCGTTCTCCTCAACCGTGTTTTCGTTCTTTAAAGGAGGGTCCAAATGGAAATGGATGAATACCCCATTTTCACAACACCCCTGACTGAGCTGAAATGGTGAGCATTAGCCACCCCAACTGACAAGTTCGACCCTGATGTCGTTTGTGAATTATATGCCAATGCCTACCCATTGGAAGGGGAAGAATTTGCCTACAAGTCTTGGGTCATGGGGAAAACCATCCTGTTTGACAGAGACACTGTCAATGACTTGCTGAACAATCCATTTTAGGAATAGGAAGGGGGCCTGTGCCAGTATTATGATGTTGAAACCAATGCTGAGTTCACTAACAGAGGCACTACTGCTCTATTGTGTGGCTGGAAGGTCATACAACACCAATAGGGATGGAAAACCCCTCCAGATCTATAGGAAGCATATGACCACTTTGGTTTAGGTCTGGAGGATTTTTCTATTCCACAACGTGTTTCCAAACAGTCACATGTCATCTCTTTCCCTCTTTGATTGTTGTCTCATCTATGCAATCTTGAAGGGTTGACGATTGATATGGCTAAGATCAATGTGTAGGAGATGTACAAGACTATAGTCAAGACTAGAAAGAAGGGATCTTCGGGGTTCCCATCATTGATCATTGAACTCTGTTCTCAACAAGGGGTTCAGGTTAACAGAACTAAGAAGATAAAACCCCCTATCACCTTGCATTACATCAGTCACAACTACAAAGAGGAGTCTGGTCCTCAGCAGGGTGACATGTCTAATAAGCCAGGGGCACCTAGCATCAGTCATCTCCACCTAGCTCCCTAGTATCATGGCATAGTAAGAAGCAAGTTTGTGTTGCTTTGTCTACCACCAAAGCGGAATATATTGCCGCAGGCGTGTGTTGCGGTCAGATTCTATGGATGAAGCAACAACTATCAGACTTTGGCTTAAAACTAGTGAAAATTTCTATAAAATGCGATAATACTAGTGCCATAAATCTATCGAAAAAACCAATTCTACATTCTAGAACTAAGCATATAGAGATTCAACATCATTTTTTAAGAGACCGTGTACAAAAAGGTGAATGCATGCTTGAATTTGTTGAAACCTCGAAGCAATTAGTAGATATTTTCACCAAGCCCCTTCCACAGGATACATTCTTTGTCTTACGCAGAGAACTTGGCATACCTGATGAAAAATATCTAAACTAACTTGCCTAAAGTTATTATGTGCCTTTGCTTGATCTATGTTATATGCTATTGGATGACAAATGTTATGAATGTATGTGTCCTTGTTTAGATTATCTTCGTGAATGCTTTAGGCTCTCTTAGTGTGTCAAAATCCTTTAGGTTTGTGTCTTAGCAAAAGAACTCTATTCATATCCTAGATATACATAAACTGCACTGAAATATGTGATAAATGCTATCAATAATCGATTATTCTGTGCGTTAATCGATTAATTTGAGTTACAGAAGCCAAAAGAAATTTTCATGTCACAAAGTAATCGATTAACATCAATTTTAATCGATTACCTGGGCTCAATTTTTTGAAAATCTGAAAATTATCTTATGATTAATCGATTAATGCCTTAACTTAATCGATTACTTAGGCTCCAAAATTTCAATTTTGAAAATCATTATGTTGGTTAATCAATTAAGCTACTACAGATAATCGATTAACAACAGTGCTGCATTAGATTAAAGTGAAGTTTCTGGATCATTTTTAAGTTAGAACCCTAATCCTCTTTGTTTCCCCATTCTGGATCTTTTCCCAAAATTGAGTGTTCTCAAGAGGTCATTAGCAAATTCGGTTCCTACCTTATAAGTTCCATATCTCTAAAATCTCTACCCAATTCATATTTCACCATTTTCCCCCTATTTAGAAACCCTAAACCTCAAATTCGAAAAATCGATTATCCAATCGATTAAATCACTATTATACCTGTAAGATGAGTGAACCAAGGAGCTTGAGAGTGAAGCACACTACAAAGCGTGCTAGACCCGGAGAAAAAGGCTCTTCCTCGACTCAAGGAGGACGAAAGAGTCACGAAGACCCTTACTACTCTCCCATTCTTCAAGAGGCTAGATTAGCTAAGTTTCAAGGTCATAAGCAAACCTACATTCGTTATGCGGATGTAGAATGGATTGATGCTCAAGGCTTTCAATTCCCACATGGGTTGGAGACCCAAAGAGTTAACAAATTCATGGAATTGTAAAGTAAGATGTATCCTTCACTCATTAGAGAATTATATAGCAAATTTAGATATAAGGATGAGGTGTATTCAACTGTAGTTATGGGGAAAATGATTATTATGGATGAAGAGCTATTTTTGGAAGTTGGAGGTCTTGATTATGATGGACCTATGCTAGATGATTACAACACTGAGTCACGGGGCTCATTCAATGCTATTGAAATGTACAAATCTTGTTTGAGATGACCTCACCTATTTGTGCAAGGGGAATTGACCAAGGCTAGGTCATTGTCTGCGGAAAACCGGCTCTTACACTATTTGATTGCATACATATTGGTTCAGAGAAATACTAACCATGCTCAACCCACCATCAATGATCTGAAACTGATGTTCACCATTCGGGAAGGCATTTCGGTTAATTGGCCTTCGGAGATTCTCAAAGTTATGAATGGCATAGCTTCTTCTTCATCAAGATTGCTCGCCTATGGGATATTCATCTCTCGTATCATTAATTACTACGAGATTGACACCACTCATGTGGACACTGTCATGACTAACTCCTGAGAGCCTCTTGTTGGTGACAACCTGATTCACAAAATGGGAATCTATAAATTTGGTAATGAATGGAAATATCAAGAAGACCATACTGCCACTGTGAATGAGGATATACCACCTGAAGATAATGCTGCACATCCTAGTGAGTCCATTCCCGAGCAACCACCAGCTGAGGCATTTGCTGAGCCTCAAGAACCATCGTTTGGGCTTGCTCACTTGGATGTGATGGAACATTGCCTCAATACGCGTATAGATGGACATTTTCAGAGTATGAGGGGTTCCATGGCTGCTGAATTTCAGCAACAACAACAAAGGCTTTCTGAGGATCTAGAACGTATTATTTTCATATTGCGTACTACTCATGGCTCATCTCCATCATCACCTACACAAGATTAGCCTAAATAGGAATGTCTAGTGTCTGTCTAGGGTGTGTGATTATTATGTATTGGTGATTGTAGTTTGGTGTTGCATATGTTATGGTTGTATTTTGATGTACTTTCTATTTTGAACAATCTGTACTCACTTATTGCACTTACTTTTATATGCTGTAACACTTTGATGGTAATTTGGATTATGTTTGCGAATTATTACGTTATCCTTTGATGTTATCTATTGTGCATATCCTATGTTGAATGATTGATATATTCTCAATATTGCTACATAACTATCTTTGATTATTCTATGGATTTCATGTTGAAGTTTCACAACTAGATAAATCTCGCAATCAATTATGTCATAATCTAGTTTTTATTACTAAACAATCAATTAACTCCATATTATAATCGATTAAACCTAAACTCTATGCATATGTTCAAGTTTTTATAAACTACTTAATCGATTATCCTTGATTAATTAATCGATTAAGACCAGTAAATTGATTTTCTTTCCTTACTTTTGGCTCTTTTAGTATCATAATCTGCCATAGTCTTTTTTATCATGCCAAAAGGGGGAGAAAGGTGTTGTTTGAGTTATTTTGCAGGTTGAAATGAGATTCCGCAAAGTAATCATGTTGCTACCCTAGCATTACCTCTTACATGGTTTGAGGGGGAGAATAAAGTGAGGGGGAGTAGCGTATCTGATTCAACACTATGCAAACTTTTTCAGTCCAACTTCAAGCCATCAAAAAAGGAATTATTTCAGTGTTTGTCATCATCAAAAAGGGGGAGATTGAAATGTCAAATAGTCAAAGGATGCCATTATAACTAATCTACGAAGTATTGATGAAGACAAGATCTTACATGGAAGCTTGAACACTTGGACATCTCAACAAACAACATACCAATAACTCAAGGTCATTGTCATAGTATCTAGGATTGTCTTTTTACATTCTAGAGTCCTAAGATGATTGCCTAGTATTGAGTCTTAGGGTAGGTAAACTCAAGATGGAAGTGTGTCACAAAGAGTCTAAAATAAAAATAACATAAAATGAGGCATAACATCAACACATAAATATATGATAATTAACACTCATGCATTTGCATTTAGCATACATGATTTTATGCATAAAGGTTTAATCATTTCTAAAATCATGATTGCATGGCTATTCATCATATAGGGTGTTTACCATTTAAAGATTGAAAAACATTTTTAATGAAGTTAATTGATTAACCTAGTTTGTAATCGATTAAGTCCTGGTGAAATCCTTAATCGACTAAGGAAAGTCATAATCGATTAAATGGAGTTACAGTAGCTAACCTCCCAGGATTTCTGTGCATTAATCGATTAAGTAATCTTTTAATCAATTAAGCCATAATTGAAAGTCAATTTTCAAAAACCCGTTAATCAATTAACACGACAATTTAATCGATTAATATCTGTTATATCATTTATGAGCTAATTCTGTTAGTTTGAAATAGAATCCATTCCGTTTTTAAAACAGTTTTCTCTGCAGCTTTAGTAAGCAAGAACGAAAAAATATCTTAGAGAAAGAATCAAAGATTCACTGTGCTAAAAATTTTCAAAGCTATCTTGATGTATCTTTGAGTTTTCTTGCATAAGCTTCAAGAGTGAAAAAAAGAGAGAATAGAGAGAAAAGAGAGAAAAATCTTTTCACTGAGCATAACCATTTTTTATTCAAATGAAAGCACTCCTTGCATGATTTCATAATTAGGGCTTAGGGCTGTGTTTGTGATATCTTTATGTCAATGGTGATTAGAGCTGATTATAGTGTTGTAATCTGCATATTCTAGTGTGCAAAGTAACTCAACGAAAGTTCTGAAATGGAGGAAAATTCTCATGATGTGTGGTATCATCACAGGTTGAGAATTAGGATTCATTAGATAAAAGTCTTAATTCGAGCAAGAGTTTCAGATAGGGCTAAATTGCGCGAAAGGTGTGGTATCCAAATAGGCATAGATAAGGGTTCAAACCGGGATTTGTGGTTCATCGGTTTCAAGAAGGAAGTTTCTATCTCGTTGTATTGGAAGTGTGGTTATAAATTACATTTCTGATTAGTGAAGAAAATCTCCTAGATCAACCGGGAGGACTGGATTTAATTTGTAGTGGACCGCAAACAAACAAGGGTAAAAATCGTTGAGCAATTTTTCTCTATCCACATCTCTTTATAATTCAGTCTTTATTGCTTCTTGTTTTGATTAGATTACTGTGATTAATTGCTTGTTGTGTTAATCTGCTGTTAGTCAAGAATTAATCTTAGGATAGTAAAGATCAAGAATTATCACGGTTTTTACGAAGCGAGAAAACTAATTTTCAAAGTAAAACAATCAGGATAATCGATTAACGTTATGATAATAATCAATTAACTGAATTGGCTTTAATTGATTAACCATGTTGATAGTCGATTAACTGTCGCAGCATTGAATTCTGCGCAAACATCGGAAAAGCGGGACTAGTGATCCGCGACACCTATTCACCCCCCTCTAGGTGTAATCATACCTTATTGGTAGCCAACAAAAACACCCGCTCAATCCGAACAAAGAGAAATAAATGCTAAAAACAATCCTAAAGTCCTAATTATGTCCTAAAATACAAGTTAAATGCAATGCAAATGTAGCATAATTTCATAGTTATCAAATCCCCTCAAGCTTATCTCTTGCTTGTCCTCAAACAAGTATCATTTCTAACTTTCTCAATCATGTATGAATTATGATATAGAAACCATGACCCAAAATAACAAGCAATCTCATGTTAGTTTTAAAACAATCTAGACATCAAGGCAAGACAATCATAAACATATTTAATTCAATCTAAGTCCTTAAGTCGTAACAATTGCATGAATTAGGGTCACTTTTCTCTCATCACTCTTATGTGTTTAAGGGTCATAGTGTTTCTCTCATAATATTTCATGAAAGTAAATTATCATATGCTTGATTATAGACCAAATCGCCACTGACTGTATTTGAATGCATGCAAAAATTAAGAGGTCTGTAAATGGTTGTAATGGGGCCAAGGTATGATTTAAGGTGGGAAAATCAAAGAAATGATAATTCAAAAGGCTTACAAATGTTTCCCAAAATACTTAAACCTTTTAGATATTTGATTGAAGCATTGAGATTCTCTTAATATGCATTACTTTATCATATGACCTTTTTTCAATCAACCTTTCTCCTTACAACATACTTTTTTCAGTCCCTTCTCTTTTAGTATACTTGGTATTTCTTCTTTTTTTCTTTTTTTTCTTTTTTTGTTGAGTTTTTCTAAAAGAGAAGGGAGGAATTTTATTTATTTATTTACTTCTTCACCTTTTTATGGATTCTTTCATCATACATGACATTTTTACATTTCTCATTGCTTCAACCAAACATCATAAGTGGACAACTAATGAGTTTTTGATGTTTATATCAAGCAGTTAAAGATCAAAAGAAAAAGTTCTAATTGCCTCTATCATTTTAATGCATACAGACAGACTTCAATCTTGAAACAGTCATAAATCAAGTTCTAGAATATACAATCATAGAAAATTATGCACTCATGAAAGAAAAAAAAAGGGTTTTATGCAATTGTCAATTCAAATAAGAACCCTTATTGTGTTTGGCCCAAGTTTCTCACATTTTGTACATTCAACAAAAGTTATGAAATGAAAACCTTTTTTTAACCAAATTTAATTCACAATTGTCAAATTTAATATCTTTCATGTTATTATTCTATCATCAATTTTTTTCTTTAATGAGGGTCACAGATCAACAATCACCATTCATTCATACTTTTTCATTTAAAGCAGGTATAGACCACATAGAACAAAGCAGAGGATAGATGATATATGAGACATATGATAATACATGATAATATGAATATTCAACGTAAAAAATTTAAAATCTATATGGTATACATGACATGAATGAACTATCTGAATGCAAAACCCCCTCAAGCTTAGAAATTTACATTGTCCTCAATGTAAAAATCTAAACAATAACAGAAAAAAAAAAAAGAAAACTCACGGGTTAGGTAGGAAGTGTTCATAACTCATGTGCCAATTATAAGTGGTTGACTTCATTGGGTGTACTGGAAGTACCTGCTAAAGAAGAGAAAAATGTCCCAAATGGCCATATGTCTTAGATGGACTAGTTGCAAATATCCTGGGCTGCACCACCATTTTTGTGTGGCCGACACTATATACATCATCCTACAAAGGCTCCAAACTCAGAGAGACACTAAAGCCGACACAAAAACACTGAATTTAAAAATGTACCTCTAGTGTGGGTTGCCTCCCACGAAGCACTCGTTTAATGTCATTAGCTTGACGATTGATCTTTTAGCTCATGTAGGATCCAAGAGGGCTATGTTTGTTTGTTTCTCCAATCACTCATTTGCTAGATAATGCTTTGAATGTTGACCATTGACATTGAAGCTTCCCCTTTCCTCATTCCATATCTCAACTGTTCTATAAGGGTAAACCTTGGTGACTCCAAACAGACCTAACCATCTAGATTTTAGCTTCCCTGGAAATATCCTCAACCTAGAGTCGAATAGGAGAACTAGTTCTCCTACATGGAATTCTCTGTGGAGTATGTGTTTGTCATGCCATGTTTTGGTTCAATCTTTGTAAGTGCGAGCATTCTCATAAGCATCCAACTGTAATTCTTCCAACTCTTGCAGTTGGAATTTCCTCTTTTCTCCAGCAACTTTCAGATTAAAGTTTAGCAATTTGACTGCCCAATACGCTTTATGCTCTAGTTCCACTCGAAGGTGGCTTACCATAAATCAACTTGAATGGTAACATACCAATATGTGTTTTATATGCAGTACGGTAAGCCCATAAAGCATCATCAAGCTTTGAGGACCAATCTTTCCTACTCCTAGACATTATCTTCTCCAATATGCTCTTAATCTCATGATTTAATACTTCCACTTGACCACTTCTTTGAGGGTGGTATGGGGTACCAACTCGATGAGAAACACCATACTTCTTCAAGAGGTTTTCATAATATCTTTCAATGAAGTATGAGCCTCCATCACTAATAACCAGCATCGGGGCCCCAAACCTTGGAAATATGATCTTGGTAAACAGTTTGCTGACTATTTTAGCATCATTGTGTGAAGATGAAATTGCCTCCACCCCCTTAGAAACATAATCGACTGCCACCAAGATATATTTGTCATTGTTTGAAGTAGGAAAAGGTCCCATATAGTCAACTCCCCATACATCAAATATCTCCACCTCAAGGATGGGGGTCATTGGCATTTCATGCCTTTTTGATATGTTATCCACCCTTTGCCAAAAGAAACCACATTGGAATACCTTTGCTATTGTTTTAAAAGTACTAGCATGGCCTCTATAAGAGGCAGAGTGACAATAATTTAGGATCTTTGACACTTCTTGTGGAACACATCTTCTATAAATACCATCAGCACATAGTCGGTAGAGGTAAGGATCATCCCATATATACTTCTTCAGATCTGAGAAGAATTTATTTTTCTGTTGCGGTGTCATTTTAGGTGGAAGAACCTTGTTGACCAAATAGTTTACAAAGTCAACATACCAAGGTGCCTCTATAGTGTCGAGGAGGAGGAGTTGCTCACCAAGAAAGGAATCATCAATAGGTATATCCTCCCATCCTCCACTTAGATGTTCAAGCCGAGATAAGTGATATGCAACTGGATTATCTGTTCCCTTTCTGTCAACAACCTCCAGATCACATTCTTGCAGAAGGAGAATCCATTGGATGAGACATGGCTTGGCTTATTTCTTACTCATCAAGTATCTCAAGGCTGAGTGATCAGTATGGACTATAACTTTAGAACCTACTAGGTAGGACCTAAATTTTTCGAAGGCAAACAAACAGCTAGTAGCTCCTTCTCTGTGGTTGCACAGTTGGCTTGAGCTCCATCAAGTGTTTTTCTTGCATAGTATATTGCATGCATCTTCTTGTCCTTCTTTTGGCCCAACACTACTCCCACGACATAGTCACTAGCATCACACATCACTTTAAAGGGAAGATTCTAGTATGGGGATTGCAATATTGGTACAGTGACCAATGCTTCCTTCAATCTGCAAAACTATTCTAGACAAGCAGCACTAAAATCAAATGCAGTATCTTTCATTAAAAGGTTAGAAAGGGGTTTCACAATTTTTGAAAAATCTTTTATGAATCTGCAATAAAATCCCGCATGGCCTAAAAAACTCATAACACCTTTTATGTTAATTGGTGGTGACATATTTTCTATTACTACAATTTTTACCATGTCCACCTCTATCCATTTTCCTTAAATGCCCCAACACAATACCCTCGCGCACCATGAAGTTACATTTTCCCCAATTTAATACAAGATTCACTTCCTTACATCTCTGCAATATTTTTGTCAAATTTGTTAAACAGTCGTCAAATGAAAGTCCATAAACAAAAAAATCATCCATAAAAACTTCCATTATGTTTTTTTATAAAATCAGAAAATATTACAGTCATGCATCTTTGAAAAGTGGTTGGGGCATTACATAGCCCAAAAATGTATTCTCCTATAGGCAAAGGTGTCTTAAGGACATGTGAAAGTAGTTTTCTGTTGGTCTACAGGGTGAATGGAGATTTGATGAAATCCTGAGTACCCATCCAAATAATAGAAATATTAATGTGTAGCAAGCCTTTCAAGCATTTGATCAATGAATGAGAGAGGGAAGTGATCTTTCCTAGTAGATGTGTTTAATTTTCTATAATCAATGCACATTCTCCAACTTGTGACTGTTCTAGTTGGTATTAATTAATTTTTCACAAATGTCAATCCTCCCTTTTTAGGAACCACATGAACTGGGCTCACCCATTCGCTATCAAATATATGATATATTACCCCAACATCTAAAATTTTCAATACTTCTTTCCTAACCACTTCTTTCGTATTAGGATTTAGTCTCCTCTAGTTTTCAATTGAAGTTTTATGGTTAGGTTCCATGAAAATTCTATGCATGCAAAAAGAAGGGTTTATGCCCTTTATAACATCTAATGTGTATCTTATTACCTTCCTATGCATTCTCAGGACCCTTAGCAATTTTTTAGTTTCCAATTTATTTAATTAACATTGACAACAACTGGATAAAATGAATTATGTCCAAGAAGTTCATTCCTGAGGGTGGAGGGGAGTGTTTTTAATTCAATTTTAGGTGTCTTCCCCTCCTTCCAACCTTCAGATTTGGATATTAACTTCAAGGTCTCATCTTGTGGGTTATGAGGAAGGGTTGGGCATGCATTCAGAAATTCAATAACCTCAACTACTTCCTCATCAACGCCCGAAGTGTCACCATCTCCTAGGCATCTCTCTGAGAGATCCTTAGATTGCACTCTAGATGCTTCCTCTTTCATAACTTGGTTCAGCATATCAACCCTGAAACATAAATCCTCAAGAGAATGTGGTTTAATAGATTTAGAAATATCAAACTCAACTTTTTCATCCCCTATGCTTAGGGAAAGTTTTCCATTCTTTACATCAATTATAACACCAGTAGTAGCCAAAAAGGGTCTACCTAGTATGATTGGGATTTGTGAGTCCTCTTCCATCTCTAGTATTACAAAATCTGCTGGAATAAAAATTTTCCCAACTTTGATAGGAACATCCTCCAAGATGACTATAGGGAATTTAACTGACCTATCCGCTAATTGAAGTGATATAGTAGTGGGTTTTGGTTCACCCACTTCCAATTTTTGGCACACGGATAAAGGCATGAGACTCACATTTGCCCCCAAGTCACATAAGGCATGATCAAAACTAGTATTTCCAATTAAACATAGGATAGAAAAACTACCAGGATCTTTTAATATAGGAGGTAATATATTTTGAATTAAAGCACTACACTCCTCAGTTAAAGCAATTGTTTCATAATCCTCTAGTCTTCTTTTTTAGATAAAATATCCTTAAGAAATTTTGTGTATGGAAGCATTTCCCGCAGTGCCTCAATGAAGGGTAAGCTGATATATAATTTCTTAAGAATATCCAAAAAATTCCAAATTTCTTTTCTAATTTGCCTTTGTTAATCTTTAAGGAAAAGGAACTGGTGGCACATATGGTGGTGGAACTATATACTTAGACACCTTTTCAAAATTTTGATCCCCTTCAGGGGGTTGTGTCTCAGTATGTTCCTCTTCCACTTGTGCCTTTTTCCTAATTTGAGGAATATCACTTAGTTCCTTTCCACTCCTTAATTTGACAAATTTACAATGTTCATTATGTGGATTTTTTTCTGGTTGTCCTGGAAACATCCCTGTTTGCCTATTAGGATTACTAGCTTGTTGGGCAATTTGTGTTTCTAGCATTTTACAATGGATGGTCAAGTTTTCTATTTTAGAATTCAAGTCATTGAGAATGTTTGAAAAACTTTTATTAATCATGACTTGATCTTCACGAAATTTATTTTGGTTAGCAAGCAATTTTTCCCGACCTTCCATTAATGTTTTAAGAGCAGGGCTAATAGGAGAATATTGTACCTATGGAAACCTTGTTGGAGGTTTCCTGTTACCTGGCCCATCTAGTATTGCTGATTCAGAGTGTTGTTGCTCCTCCAAGAAAGGTTGGGATTGTTCTGTCTGTATGGTGGGTTGAATTGTTGTCCGCTCCTTTCCTTATAATCATAGTAGTTGCACGATTCAGGTTGTTCATTGACCAATGCTCCATGTCCAGGTTCAGTGAAGTGTTTGAATTCAGACCACTCATGACCTTTTGCTCCATATCCCTCACAAGTTGTAGTATATTTTTCTAGCTTTCCAAACCTTTGAGAAAGGTTCTCTAGTGTGGAAATTACCTTCTCCATCTGATTGCCTGAATATTATGCACCAGAGTCTCTTCTTAGGTGATGTCTCCTCTCATTTGCCCGTTGGTGATGATTGGAAACTACATTCTCTATGATCTTTAAAACAACTTCAATTCCTTTGCACATAAAGGCACCACCTGCTAAAGAGTCCAACAACTGTTGTGATGGATAATCTAGCCCACTGTAGAAGTTCTAAACCAGCATCCAAGGTGGAATACCATGATGAGGGCAAGCTTCAGTCAACTCAATTAATCTTTCCCATGCTTCAGAAATTGACTCCCCATCCTTTTGACTGAACATCTGGATGAGGTGCCTATAGTGCACAATTTTGGAAGGAGGAAAATATTTATTGAGAAAAGCCTCCTCCAAAGTTTACCATGTTGCTTGAATTTCAGCATTTTGATTTCTTAGCCATGTCTTAGTTATGTCTAAGGGATATGGAAACATGTGAAGACAAATGGCATCTTCAGAAGCCTCATGGATCCTTAGAGTCTCACAGAATTCCAAGAACTGATCAATATGGGCATTTGTATCTTCATGAGCTCCTCCTCCAAATTGGTTTTACATCACCATTTGGATCAGAGAAGATGGTAAAGGAAAGTTCTCTGCCTCAATAGTTGGGCGGATTATTCCCGGATGTGAACTACGAGCATTAGGGGCTGGGTAGTCGCGAAGCGGTTTTTCATCTTGTTCAGCCATTGTTTGTACATGCACACATCTTTCTTTTGCTCTTTTTCCTTGTTGCCTTCTTCTATGGAAAGTCCTTTCTGGCTCTGATTAGTAATTTGAACTTTGCATAAACCAAATGGGCAACCTGTAGAGGTACCAAGAAAAATGAAAACACGTAATACACTAGAGTAAAGTAATGAATTAATTGAGAATTAAAGAAATTATGACACAATCCCCACCAACGGTGCCAAAACATTGATAGGGAAAATCGCAAGTGCACGATTTTGTCATCAAGTAATAAAATATCGATCCCATTGAAATAACGTTTTACAAACACTTCTTCCAATTACAACACTTAGACTCTTTCTTGAAACTAAAGAACCTTATCCCTTGATTTGACTCCCTTCTTACCGCCCAAGAAAACCTTTCTTGAGGTGTAGCCCTGGCCAAGAACCTATTCTTTCTATCAAGATCTCTAAGCTAATGAAGATACAACACAATCTCGTTGGTGGTAAGACACCTTGAGATTCCCAAAGTTACAAAACTTTTTACAACAAAAACATAGAGTAATCTAAAGCAATTACAATGCTCAAATTAAACAATTAAGACCTTACTCTAAAACTCTAACACAAGTCTCATATAACATGATAATGCATTAGTTAAAAACAGATTTTACAGAATATGAAATCTTCACAAAAACATCAATGAATGCATGAACATGTGAGATGAAATGATGAGAAATTAAACATGAAATGCCTCTCAATCCTAAAGCATAGAAATCTCTCTTTTCTAATCTCACAAATGCAATTTCATATAGATGCAGCAATTAACACGAAATATGCTCTAACTCTCTTAAAAATGC
>NC_032015.1:14827537-14874407 GCF_001865875.1 Lupinus angustifolius | reverse complement strand
GATTAACGTGTTACAAAATTGTAATTGATTCTGTTTTCCAAGTTTTCTATTTCAACAGCTTTTCAAAAACTTATGTTAATCGATTAAAACCCATCTTAATCGATTAACGACATATTTCCAAGTGTATTTTCAATTTGCAAAACTCAAATACGTTATGCACTTAATTTATACATGTTCAACATAAGTTTATGGCTAGGATGCACAGATTACATGTATTAATGTGATGCATGAACATATTATAAATGACATATCTCAAAACTTAAAATGATTTAAAGTTTTATGCATATGAGACATGTATTGAGTTTACCTAAGCCGTGGACTCAACCTAAACTAATTACAAGTCTAAATCTAATACCAATCTTGAGACTTAAGCACGTTGATTTGTTGATGATCTTCAAGCTCTTATAAACACAAGTTGTCCTCATCAAAACCAAAACACATAGTGAGAAAGCTTTCCAGGTTTCCAAAGTGCTCCTCTTGACATGCGCACTTTCAATAGCAACCCAAGGTGAATTCCAGAAACCCCCGAGAATCCTAATACTACTCTCGTGAATTAGGATTCTAGTTTGAATAACTGAATGGTCAAATAGTTGGGTTCACCTCTCAGTCATTCCCCAATGTATCTAAGAGGTAGAATTTGTTGGCCACACAACTCACATGAATAAAACTCAGATTAATAATTCAAATCACAACACTCAATGAAATAGAAGTAAGAACAAGTGTTTATTGAATATAAAAGGGCATAGCCCCAATCCAAGAAACAAAGGGAATTACTCACTCATAATGTAGAAGAGAATCCCAAATTCTAAATTAGAGAATTGTAATGTAAAGTGTAAAGTGTAAAGTGTTTTCAACCTTGAGGGAGAACTCTTATTTATCCTAATTACAAAATATTGGGTTAAGCCCAACAAAACAAATCTAAAAAATAGGAATATAATCTTCGTATAGCCTCAACACTGAATTCAATCTTCTTGCACCCAATCTCTACTCTTTTTGGCTTTAATCCATCCAAACTGCACAACATAGCTAAAAACACCCGCTCAACCCGAACAAAGAGAAATAAAAGCAAAAAACAATCCTAAAGTCCTAATTATGTCCTAAAATGCAAGTTAAATGCAATGCAAATGTAGCATAATTTCACACTTATCACGAACATAAGCTTGAGATCATTGATTGTGGGTTAAGCATGGTTATTATTCCTCTGAACTAATATATATGCAATCAAATAGTGTAAGAGTCAGTTTTCAATAGAAAATGACCATGCTTTAGTCAATTCCTCTTACACAAACAAGTGAGGCCCTCTTGCACAATCAAATGAGTCCCATGACTCATTGTTACAGTCTCCTAACATCGGTCCATCACTATCAAGACCTACAACATCCAAAAACAGTTCCTCATCCAGAATTATCATCTTCCCCATTACCATTGAAGAATAAACCTCATCTTTATACCTAAAGTTGCTATAAAATTCCTGAATGAGCAAAGGATAATTTTTACCTTTCAATTCCAAGAACTTATTCACTCCATAGTTCTCCAAACCATGTGAGAATTGAAAGCCTTGTTTAACCAGCCATTCTGCATCTGCATACCAGATGTATGTTTGCTTTCGACCTTGGAACTTGGCCAACCTAACTTCTTTAAGAATGGGAGAGTAGTATGAGTCCCCATGATTCTTTCTTCCACCTTGAGCCGAGGAGAAACCTTTTTCCCCGCCTCTTGCATGTTTGGCGGTGTGTTTCACTCTCATATAGCATAGTTCACTCATTCTTGCAGGTATAACACTGATAATCGATTCAATAATCGATTTTCCGAATTGAGGTTTTAGGGTTTCTAAATAGGGAAAATGGTGAGGATTCGGATTTGTAAAGATTGAGGATTGTAGGGAGATGGAACTATGAGATAGTATTCGAAATTGCTATCGATTTCTATAGGAGCACTCAACTTAGAGAATTGAATCAGAAGGGGGAAGCAAGGAGGGTTAGGATTCTAAGTGAAGAATGACCCAAAATGACACTTGAATCTGATATAATACTACCGTTAATCGATTATATGTAGTAGATAATCGATTAACCAACTTAAAATTTTCAAACTTTTAAACTTTGGAGCCCATGTAATCGATTAAAGTGAGTGTTAATCGATTAAAATGGAAGATGAAAATTTATTTTGGTTACTAGAGCTCAAATTAATCGATTAAGGCACAGAGTAATCGATTATTGACATAACTTCACACAGATTTTAGTTCATTTTAAAGATTTCTAGAGTATGCAAGAATGTTATTGCTAAGACACAAACCTAAAGGATTTTGACACACTAAGGGACCATAAAAACATTCATGAAGATAATCTAAACAAGGGAGTATGCATTCATAACATATATCATTTATAAGCATATATTGAAGATCACGCAACGACACATAATTTCCCTAAAGCAAGTTATTTCAGATATTTTTTATCAAGTATGCCAAGTTCTCTACGTAACACGAAGTATCCCAAGTTCGCCAATTTCTTAGAGGTTTCAACGAATTCAAGTATGCAGTCACGTTTTTGTACATGATCTCTTAAAAAGTGATGTCTAATCTCTATATGCTTAGTTCTAGAATGCAGAATAGGGTTCTTTGGTAAATTTATGGCACTAATGTTATCACATTTTATCAGTATTTTTACTAGTTTTAAGTCAAAGTCTGATAATTGTTGCTTCATCCATAGAATCTGAGCGCAACACACGCTGACGGGAATATATTCCGCTTCGGCGGTAGACAAAGCAACACATACTTGCTTCTTACTATGCCATGATACTAGTGAGCTGCCCAAGAGATGGCAAGTCTCGCTAGTACTTTTCTGGTCCAACTGGCGTCCCGCAAAGTCAGACTCAGAATATACTATTAGAGAAAAGGAAGCATCCTTAGGATACCATAAACACATAGACAATGTTCCTTTAAGATATTTCGTAACACATTTACAGCATTAAAATGAGATTCCTTAGATGAGGCTTAATATCTTGCACACATACATACATTAAACATTATATCGGGGCGACTAGCAGTTAGATACAATAAAGAACCAATTATCCAATGATATTTTGTTACCTCAATTGCTTTACAGTTTTCATCTTTGTAGAGATAGCAGGATGATGCCATGGGTGTTGTTGCTTCTTTACATTTATCCATCTCGAACTTTTGCAATAGTTCCTTGAAATATTTTGTTTGGTGAGTGAATATCCCACTGCTCATCTGCTTTATTTGTAGTCCTAGAAAGAATGTCAGCTCACCCATCATCAATATTTGGAACTCCCCTTTCATAAGATCAGAAAACATCTTACAAAGTAAATCGATAGTAGCGCCAAATATTATATCATCTACGTAAATCTGTACTAACAATACATTACATTCTGATTTTTGTATAAAGAGAATTGTATCGAGCGGATGATCTTTCTTTGTCTTCCACACCATTGGCATTTCTTGATGATCTGCATTTCTTTCCTCATCATCTTGAACCTCCTTCTCAATTTCCATGTTCTTTGTATATGCATTTTCCACGACACCTTATTACCTTTTTCGCATAGCTGGCTAATGCTTAGAAGGTTGTGTTCTTGTCCTTCGACATATAGCACGTTCTCTATTACGGCTTGTGAAGCATTTTAAATTCTTCCTATGCCTAGTATCCTTCCTCTATTGTTGTCTCCATAAGTGACATAACCTTTACCGTTTAGTTAGAGATCTAAGAACTTTAATCTGTTACCCGTCATATGCCTCGAACATCCAATGTCCAAGTACCAATGTTGTCCTTGAGTCCGAAGGCATACCTGCAAAACAATTTACTGGCCTTGTTTTGGTACCCAAGTTATATTGGGTCATTTCTTGTTAGTAATCAAGGAGTCTTACCCTTTTTGCATCTACATATTTGCCACTAGGCACTCCATATTTTCTAATGTAGCATGATATAGATGTATGGCCATATTTACCACAATAAAAACAAGTAGGCATGTTATGATTAGACCTATTACGCATGTGAGCTACTTGCCTCGTATACAGTCTTCTATTATTCATTGGTTTATAGCTAAGACCTCCATGATTACCTATATTTCTAGACGCAACAAGTAGGTTGCTCAGGTTATAACTACTATATGTGAACTTTGCCAATTTATCCTTTAAATCGGAAATTTCAGCATTTAAAACATCGCATTTATCATATATATGAGTCTCAATTAATTTAGTGGCGCAACTACATGAGGAAGAAGAGTAAATAAGATCTAGAGTCTCATTTTATAGTTTTAATTCATTCAATTCCTCTTGTATTTTAGTTATTTTACTTTCATGCAACATGTTGACTCATTACCTATCTACATTTACCTTTGCTAGTTTCTTTAGCTCCTCATGCAACTCAACAAATGCACTATACAATTCATCGTAAGTAGGAGACTCATCAGAACACGAAGAAGAGTCAAAATAATGTACGTCACTCGTGTCATCCGGATCGCTTGTGCTGCCAATTTCTTGAGTGTTTGCCATTAAGCACAATTTGATGGTCTCCTCTTCATCAAATGTGCTACTTGTTGTTTCGTCCTCTGGTACATCCCTCACTATGTAGGCCTTCTTGGATTTAAAGTCTCGAGGGTTGCTCTTATCATGTTCAACCTTATTGAGGTGACTCGAGCATTGATATTTCATATGGCCTGATTTGCCACACTCATGGCAAATGAGGCGATCTATGGGAACTTTGCCTCTTCTGGTTGAATGACTTGCCTCTTTCTTTTGAAAGCGTTTAAACCCTCATTTCTTTTTGAGAAATTTTGCCAAATTTTATAAGTAGGAGAGTTAAGGTTTCATCAACTAATTCAGACTCGGAATCTTCATCGTCTTTCTCTTATTGTGGTTATGACGATGTAGCTTTTAGAAAGATCCCTTTTTCTTCGGTCTGAATCTTCATGCATTGTTAAGCGTCCAAACTCCATTTTGTGCTCTTGGATTTTGAGAAAGAGAGTTGCTAGAGGCATTGTGTCTAAGTCTTTCGACTCTATTATTGTTGTTAGCTTGGGCTGCCATTTCCTATCCAGACAATGCAACACTTTTTAGTAAATATCACAACTCGTATCTAAAGTAATTAAATGATTAACAATATGAGTGGATCTTTTCTGCATTTCATTAATCGATTCATTTGGAGACATATGAAATAGCTCATATTGATGTGTTAACGCATTCAATCTTGTGTGCTTAACCTCACTTGTGCCTTCATGGGTTACTCGTAAAGTATCCCACATCTCTTTTTCATTTAGGCATTGTGACACCCGAAAGAATTCATCATATGATAAGGCAAAGGTTATTATGTTTTTTTCCTTGAGATTGTGTTGGGCTTTATGTTTCTCTTTGTCAGTCCACAATCCCTTTGGTTTTTCTTTGGGTTCACCATCCACCAAGTGTAGTGGAGTAAAAGGCCCATTGACACTGGAGTCTCAAATATCCGTGTCGATTGCCTCAATAAAGATTCACATGCGCACCTTCTAGTAGGCGTATCCCTTGCCACTGAAGATTGAAGGGTGATTGATGGATGCGCCATCACCGCCGAAAGGGTTAGTGGAATCCATAGTGAGTAATCCCTAGGATCAATGAATTTAGCAGCCAAGCTAGTACCTTTGTACTAGCTCTAATACCACTTGTTGGGTACCAGTGAGGTAAGAATACACCTAGAGGGGGAGGGGTGAACAGGTGTAGAGGATCACTAATCCCGCTTTTCCGATATTTGCCCAGAATACAAAGTTGCTGCAGTTAATCGATTATTAACGGGGTTAATCGATTAAAGACAGTTGTGTTAATCGATTATGGTCAGTATGTTAATCACTAATACTGGTTGTTTATTCTTTGAAAAATAGACTTTTCTTGCTTTGAAAACACTGATGAATCTTAATCTTTACTATCCTAATATTGATTCGTGATTATCAACAGATTAACATCAATTAGCACTTAATCACATAATGCAAATAAACTCAGAAAGCAAGTAATGACAGAAACGTAAAGAGATAGGGAAAGAGAAAATGTGCTCGATGATTTTATCCTGGTTCGTTTGCGGGTCTACTTGTAAACTATATCCAGACCTCTCAGTTGATCTGGGAGATTTCTTCACTATAAGAAATGTTATTCAATTACAACCACACGTCCAATAATCCTAGCAGAAACTTATTTCTTGAAATCATTGAGCCACCAAGCTCGGTTTGACCGCTATCTACGCCTATTTGGATATCACATTGTTCACGCAATTTGGCCTCAACTGAAACTATCGCTTGAATCAAGACTCCCTGTCTTTTGAAGACGGCCAATTATCAACTTGTGATGATACCACACACCATGAGAATTATCCTCAAATTATAGAAGATTTGTCGAGTTGCTTTGCACACAAGATTGTGCGGATATAGACTCTGAATTCGGCTCTATAACCCTTGACAAAAGATCTCATAAACAACCCTAAAATCTAGATGTGGAAATTATGCAAGGTCTTTCACCTGAATTAAAATGTTTAGCACAATGAAAAAGACTTTCTCTCTTTTCTCTCTTGAGAATGTATGCAATAAAAACTTCTCAAGAATAAACAAGATAAACTCAAAAATTAAGCACAATGAATCTTGAGTTTCTCTTTCTTTCTGTTCTTTTTCGTTGTTAATTGAAAGTGTGAAAAGCTTCTCTTTAAAACTGATTTGTTCTGTTTCAAACTAACAGTTTTTGTTTAAAACTTACTCAACTGATATTAATCGATTAAATAGCACGTTAATCGTTTAACGTGTTTCTTGAAAATAGTTTTTCAGTTATGGCTTAATCGATTAGTAACTTTCTTAATCAATTAATAAGCAGAAATCATGGGTGGTTAGCTACTGCAACTCCATTTAATCGATTAGACCTGTCCTTAACCGATTAATAGATTTTACCAGGACTTAATCGACTATCAAATGAGTTAATCAATTAATATTGTTTAAAAATAGTTTTTCCTAACTATATGGTAAACACCCTATATGATGAATGATCATGCAACATGAGTTTTGAAATGTTTAATTCCTTTATGCACAAAAACATGTATGCTTAAAGCAAATGCTTGAATCTTACTTATCATATATATGTATGTATATGTGATGCCTCAACCTATATGATTTTTATTTTAGACTTTTTGTGAGACACTTCCATCTTGGGTTTACCTAACCTAAACTCAATACTAGGCAAGCATCATATGACTCTAGAATATAAAAGCAATCCTTAGTTCTATGACGTTAACCTTGAGTTTTCGGTATGTTATTTGTTGTGATGTCCAAGTCTTCAAGCTTCCATATAACACCTTGTCTTCATTAAAACTTAGTAGGTTTGTTATAATAGTATCCTTTTACTATTTTCCATTTCACTATGTCCTTGTATTCTCTAGATAAACGTCCTAACATAGACGTCCTCACTCGTCCGACGAATGACATTTTATGGTATGGTTTCTCTGACCGGGAGCGGGTTTGCCAGGATATCCTCTTGGAGAATAAGAACCGATGGAGCTTCTACATGTTCGAATACGTCTGCCTGCGGATTGGGGTGAGGATACCCTTTGATGGGTGGTATGTTGAGGTGCTGCAGCATCTTCAAGTGCCCCCCTCATAACTCCACCCCAACTCATGGGGTTTTATCCGAGCCTTCAAGATATTTTGTGAGGTCTTAAAGTGACCATGCACCCTTCATCTCTTCTTCTGGATGTTCTAGGTTGGCCATAGTTCCAACAAAGATGAGAATGACATAGGTTGGCGGAGTTGGATGTTGCTCCAATCCAGAAATGGTTGTGCTCTTTTCTAACCGTTTGAGAGATATGTGATTAATTGGAAGAATGGGTTCTTCGAGATGGAGGCGCGGGGCACCCATCATACTTGGGTGTATGGCCTTGATGGTCAGCCATGTTTTCCATTTTCCTGGAACGGGGGGACCACTAAAAGGCTTGCCATGTCTTTCAGCATCTTTTATAGTCAGTTGGATGCTCGGGAACATGAGGTGGTGGATGAAATCCTATCTTGGATAGAGGCAGGTCGGGTTATAGCATGTTATAAGCTGGTCCAATGGGACAATGCTTTCGAGGCGGAGGTTGGTGAGTATCCAGATTTAGGTGTCTTGTCTTTTTGTAATGCTATTATATGGTCTGACTTGTTCATGTGTTAATTTTTTCTAGCAGCTACTATGGGTGACCAATCAGATGGATCAAGTCTCCTAAGGAGGGCCGCCCTGAAGAGGAAGAGCACTAAGGTCACCAAGAAGGTGAGGTTCGACTCGCCCGTCCATTCTGAATCTACCCGAGTGGATGGCCCCTCCACTAAGTTGGCAGACGTTCTACCAATCTATTTGAAGCCTCCGATCAACATCATTCCTGCTCTGGTGGATGCTCGCCCGATTGAATTAACCGGTGATGATGGTGCTCCTGTTGGGACTCTCATTCCTCATTCCGTGGAACCTGTTAGAGGAAAGACTCCATGTTTTGGCAAAGGGAAAACTCCCACCAAACACTCTTTCCTTTATCGAATCTTGAAGAAGATCGAGGTTGGGTTGCTCAACCCGGGAGTCATAGAGACCATGGACTCTATACCCGTGGTTGAATTGTTGAGGAAGGTCCGGAAAGTTGGGGTTCAGACTACTTCTATGGCCAAGTACTTGGAAGGCGAGGGAGTATTAGCTACTCGAATCGAGGAGGAGGCCATTGCTATCCTTCAAGAGCAACATTCAGTCGAGATGCACGAGTTGGAGAAGAAGCATGCTGAAGCCTTGAGGGTTCAGGAAGAGCAAAATCTAACCACCAACGAGCAGCTATCGCTGATGTCGCTTCAACTCAAGGATGCCCAGGAGGCGGCTTTGTAGGCCTAGGTGGACATGGGGGCTGCTCAGAGGGAGTTAGGTGATTTGGGTGATCATTCGAGCTGGGTTGAGGAAGAGAAGCGTCATCTTGGGGCCAAGTTGAGGCTGCTGGAGGAGCATAAGGAGACCGCCAGGGCCGATATTGCTCGGTTGACTGATGAGTTGGCTCAACTGAAGGCGTCCTACCTCAACTTGGAGGATGAAGCGCTCGTAGCGGCTAACGCAGGGTGGGATAATGCTTTCGCACAGGTCCATTTGGTTCTTCTTGAGCCTGAATGGTCATGGACGAGAATTGATGTTAGGGTCACTCCTGAGGGTGAATTGGTCACTGATGAAGAAGAGGGCCTGATGAAGCTTCATGTTCCAAGTAGAGGTGACAGGAGTTCTTAGCATTTTCTTTTGTTAACTGGATAATCTTCAAGTAATGACTACTCGGTTATTCATAACTGAAGTGGAACAAAGTTGTTGGATAATCCTTAAGTGATAACTGTCAGGATATCCATAACTGAACTTGAATAATGATGTTGGATAATCCTTAAGTAATGATTGGCCGGATCTCCATTACCTAATAAAGGGGAGTAATATTCTACTGACCTTTGCTCGAATTTCCATTAATTAAAAAAACTAAATAATTTTGAAGTGATGATTGCCCGAATATCCATAAGTGAACTGGAACGATGTTGTTGGATAATCCTTAAGTGATAACTGCCCAAATATCCATATCTAAACTTGAATAATAATGTTGGATAATCTTTAAGTAATGACTAGCCAGATTTCTATTACCTAATTAAGGGGAGTAATCTTCTACCGACCTCTGCCCGAATTTCAATTAATTAACAAAACTGAATAATTTTGAAGTGATGATTGCCTAGATATCCATAATTGAATAGGAATAAAGATGTTGAATAATCCATAATCTTTGTTCGGATTTGTTGGGTGATTTTGAATGAGATTAAACAACTAGAGGAGGTCAAAGGGGTTTGGTCTTAGCTTGGGTTGTAAGATTAGACTGCCGTCAAAGGGGGACGGACCCACACCCTTGAGGGCGAATGGTTGGTGACCAAGGGTACTTGGTCGTCTCTTGGGTTTTAGGATTGGGCCACCATCAAAGGGGGACATGCCCATGCCTTTAAGGGGTGAATGGTTGGTGACCAAGGGGACTTGGTCCTCGCTTGGGTTTTAGGATTAGACCACCGTCAAAGGGGGACAGGCCCAAGCCTTTGAGCGGTGAATGGTTGGTGACCAGGGGGACTTGGTCCTCGCTTGGGTTTTATGATCAGTCGCTTGTCTGAGGCCTGTCAAAAACATCTGAATAATACCTCGTTAACATATATGTTGCATTTGATTACAGGATTTGTCTAGTTACTAAAGGGACTTATATATATGATTTACATTTTTTAAGCAAAAAATTGTCGTAGGTTCATTGCATTTCAAGTGTGGGGGATCTCCCTTCCAGCTAAATCTTCAAGGCTATAGGCCCCTTTGCCGATATTGTCTGTTACTCAGTAGGGTCCTTCCCAATTAGGTGCTAGCTTTCCTTTGGTTCTACCGATGTCTACCTTTCTGAGTACTAAAGCCAGTAGCCCAAACTACGTGATAATATTTCTCCAAGTGAACCTTTGGATGTTGGCTGAAGTGAGAGTGGATAGAGCTTCAGTTTTGATCCACTTAGTGAAATAGTCTACTGCCACTATCAGGAACTTGAGTTGTTCGACTGCTGGCGGGAATGGACCCAGGATGTCCATACCCCATCTACAAAATGATCATGGGGTCATAGTAGTTGTCAAATCTTCAGACGATACTTTTTGGAGGACAACAAACAACTAGCAAGATATACATTTCTTGGTCAAATCGGAGGCATCTTTTTTCCATGGTTGTCTAGTAATATCCTGCTCGGAGCACTTTCTTGGCCAGAGATGCTGCACCGAGATGGTGGCCACAATTACCTTCGTGAATCTCCTGGATGACGTACCATGCTCTATCGGGGCCGAGGCGTTTAAGCATAGGAGTAGAAAAACCCCAGCGATACAAATAGCCTTGCAGTATTGTGAACCATGAAT
This sequence comes from Lupinus angustifolius, assembly GCF_001865875.1. Classification (NCBI taxonomy): domain Eukaryota; kingdom Viridiplantae; phylum Streptophyta; class Magnoliopsida; order Fabales; family Fabaceae; genus Lupinus; species Lupinus angustifolius. The sequence continues at coordinate 14,863,496 of NC_032015.1, read as the reverse complement.
TTTGCCACATGAATCTCTACCTTTCTTTCTGGTCATTGGGAACGTCGTTGTCCAATAAATATATGATGATGGGGTCGGTCCAATTTTCTAGGATCTGTATCTGTTCAGTTGTCATGACATTGGGTCACAAAACTATCCCTTGAACCACCCACCTGTTGTTGCCCAGGTTCTTTGTACTAGCTAGTTTGGACATGTTATTTGCCCAGACATTTTGCTCTCTCGGGACATGTTGGATTGAGGTTGCATCAAACTTAGCCATCAGCTCTTTAACCCTTGCCAGCTACTTTCCCAGTAACATATCCTTTGTCTGATAAGCGCCCATTATTTTTGAGACGACGAGTTGGGAATCACTACATATGTCCACCTTTTATGCACCGACCTCTCTAGCTAACTGTAAACCAACAATGCAGGCTTCATACTCGGCTTGGTTGTTTGATGTAGGAAAGGTGAAGGTCAGCAAATGTTCAATTCTCACACCCTGGCCATTATCCAACAAGATACCAGCGCCAATGCCCCAAGGATTTGACGACCCTTCCACATAAAATTTCCAGATATGCTCGGGATTATTTGGTTGTGCGGTCAGCTCTAGAACAAAATCTGACAAGACATGACTCTTGATAGCTGTTCTGGGCTCATACCATATATCAAGCTGTGAGAGTTCAATAGACCAAAAGATCATTCGTTCGGCTAGCTCTGGTTTATGCAAGATTTGCCAGATTCGCTGATCAGTTCTGACCATCATAAGACGATACTGAAAATATTGTCGTAGCCGTCTTGTTGCCACCAAGATGGTATAGGCAATTTTTTCCAATTTCTGGTACCTGAGCTCGAGACCCTGCAAAGCTTTGCTTGTAAAGGAAACCGGATGTTGACATTCTTCACTTTCTTTGACTAGGGCGGTTGCCACGGCCTCATCAGTTATTGTCAGGTGGACATAAAATGTTGAGGAAAGTTCAGGCTTGGAAAGTATTGGAGGAGTAGCCAAGTACTGTTTGAAGGTTTGGAAGGCCTTCTCACAATCATCCGACCAGTCAAAAGTTTTGCTCTTTTTCAGGAGTTGAAAAAGTAGGATGAAATGCTTGGTGGATGCAGTGATGAACCTAGATAATGTCGCCAATCGCCCATTCAACTACTGAACCTCTTTGACCGAGCGAGGGATGTACATATCTATTATCACTTGACAATTTGCTGGATTTATCTCTATGCCCCGACTTGTTAGCAAGAATCCCAAGAATGTTTCGGCTTCAACACCAAAAGTGCATTTCTCCGGATTGAGGCGCATATTAAATTTACGCAACCGGCTGAAAATGGTGTCTAGGATAGAGACATGGTCTTCTACAGGCAGACTCTTGACCTCGGGTAAATGGTTAGTCGATGGCAACTGATTGTGTAAGAATGAGATTGCAACTAAGAGGGGGGTGAATTAGTTTACTTAAAATTATGGCCACTTTTACTACAAAATCAAGAGTTAAAGTGCAGCGGAAAATATATGCATAAATTAAACAAATATATAATCAAAGAGATAAGGGAGAAGAGAATATACAAGGATTTTTATACTGGTTCACCTTCTTGTCCATCGAAGGCTACGTTCACTACTCTTGCATCACAAGAGATTTCTTCACTAAAGATTATGAGTTGCAATTACAATATTTCACCCCGAGATCTCTATGTACCTTACACACTCCCTAATCCTTATTCACTCTTGGAAAACACCTCTCCAAGTGATTATAATCCCCTTTCTTATCACACCCTTGTGAAAGAAAGTATTCTGCAATAATAATGAAGAATGTACAACAATGGCAGATTGCCTTTACAAGTTTGAAAGCAATATAACTTGCAATCCAATCAACTCTTTTGTATACTTAGTAATAATGCTCTTTATAAGTTGGTAAACTTTGAAACACTGTACTTTAAGCAACTTCAGAAAAATCAACTTTGAAAGTTTAAGAACTAGTTGCCAAAAGTGCAGAAAAATAATTTCAAAATGTGTGTAAGAGCTTTTAAAATTTGTATAAGAGTTGTGTTTGTGTTGTGAGATTCAATGCCTTTAAATAGACTTTCCAATCACCCATAATGCCTCTACGAAAAGGTAGGAATAGATTAGAGTGAAGACATTTCGTTTGGGATGAAAACCTTTCATTTTGAAATCTGAAATCTGATACAACAACTCTCAATAATCGATTACAACCAGTGGGTAATCGATTACCCAAATATTCTGTCCACTAGGCATTTAAATTCGATTTAGAGTAATCGATTATAGAAAATGGGTAATCGGTTACTCAACTTCATTTAAACTGGTAATCTGTTACTCAAAGATAGTATTGGATTACTCTAATCAGTTTTAAGTTGGATAACTCTTTTCTCACTCATGTAACCTGTTACTTAGATGCATTAACTCGTTACACACTATTTTTGAAAAATGTTTAGAGTATATTGAAGTGTTTCAATTTCCTTTTAAAAAATAGTTTGAGCATTACTAGTATTGTATATTCAAGAGTATAGGATAGAAGTACCTATTTTAGACTTAGACTAATTTGTCTTCTTTGTCTACATAAGTATTCTTCCTTTTCTTCTTTTTGGTGATGTTGGTGTCTTCATCAAAACCGTTCCAAGGTCAAGAGCAAAGATCTTCTTCATAGATTGAGGGGTCAATCCCCAACGTGTCTATAGCTGACTAAGCAAAAAGATCTTTATTGGTCTCCAAGCAATTAACTAATCTTGACCTTTGAGTCTCGCTGAGAGTGCTGCCAATATACACCAAATTTTTTTTTTGCGGTCCCAAATTGTAGAGAAGTTTTTTCTCCCTCGGGTTGAGTGTAGAGCTCTCATTCGTCTGCTCTAGCGTCCAATTCGACCATGTGCACACCCTACTGCATTTTCATCGAGGGTGGCATTTGCTTTGATGTGTGACTTGGGCGGAGGCTCATCTAATAACAAATTCTTGCACTATGTTGGTCCCCTTTGACAGTGCACACTCGAAGATCAGACGACAGAAACTTCATGCACAAATGTGGAGTGGAGACCACTATTACAAGATGATTCAATGTTTGTCGACCAATGATAGCGTTATAGACAAAACTACAATCAATGACCAAAAAATTTGTTTGGATTGTCCGGGTTAGGGGTTGCTCCCCGATGGTAAGCCAAATGTCAACATAGCCGCGAGGGGTGATCCCTTGCCCAATGGAACCGACTAGCTGATCATCATAAGGCAATAAGTCTCTGCCTTTTAATCCCATTTTGACAAACAAATCTTGGAACATAATGTTTGTCGCACTGCCTTGATCGACGAATAGCCTCCCAACCTTTTGTTGTTCATCTTGGCAGTGATGACGAGGGGATCGTCATGACCAAGGAAGACACCTTCATAATCATGATCGTCAAAGCACATCAGGGGTGCCACCCTATTCTCATGTTATTGGCGAGGATTCTGGACAGTGGCCTACATAACCTCACGAACATACCTTTTTTGGGCTGCCCTAGAGGTGTCCCTACGGAAAATCTTTGATGGTTACTGTGGCTATACTTGTCTCTGCGATCCCTGTTCGGTGGACGTTCCTATTAAGTTTTTGGTGGGGAACGTCTCCTAGTAGGACTGGGCCGACGTGGTGGTAAAGATTGTCCGTGTCGGGCTCGAGCAATGAAGTGTTGTAAATGGCCAGCTTGAATTAGATCTTCAATAGTGTCCCACAGCTAGGTACATTCTTTTGTGACATGCCTGAACAAGATGTGGAAATCACGATACTTGGAGCGGTCTTGGGTCCCCAGCTTTCTCCCTGGGTTGGGCTTAGGGAGCTGGACCAAATGAGTTGCCATAACTTCTTGCACTATCAGGGTGCGATTGGCATTATGGGGAATGTAGGTGGAGTATTTTGGTTTCTTGGGTGGTCGGGATGGGTCATCTCGGGGATATTCATGGATTTTTGGTCGTTTGGCTTCTTGTGAGGGAGTTGGTATTCTCTATGCTCGGAAGATTGGAGGGTTGGGTGGGTTTCTTCCAGGTTAATAAACTGATGGGTCTTTGACTGGGGTCTTCTGTGGTGAGGTTTGAGTACTCTTACAGCACAAGAGATTTCTTCACTAGATATTAAGAGTAACAATTATATTTCTCACCTCGAGATTCCCTTATACCTTACTCACTCTCTAATACCTATATCACTCTTTGGAATACACGTTTCCCAAGTGACTCTATCCTTTTTCTTATCACACCCTTGTGAAAGAAAGTAATTCAATACTTTGAATGAATAAAACGTTTAACTATTGCTCAGAATGTTTAATAACTTACAATAAAACTTAAGGCAACTTTGCAAAATAAGTTCTGAAAGTTATGAACAAGTTGCACCAAGTATAGATTTGAATGAATGAATTATATCTAAGTTGTCTATTGGTTATGTGTGGATTGTGTGTGTATGAAATTAGTTTCAACGCCTTTATATAGACTTTCCAATCAACCACAATACCTTTACGAAAAGGTAGGATTTGTTTGGAATGAAACCATTTCGTTTGGGTTGAAAGCTGTGTGGTTTGAATCTGAAAACTAGTATAATAGCTCTGAGTAATTGATTACCAACAAGTCTGTCCAACTACATAATTGATTTTTACAGGCGGTAATTGATTATTCAAAACGTGTAATCGATTACCCAACTGCTCTGTCCAACTGGGTAATTATTTACCGTGTTGTGTAACTGGTTACCCACATTGTATAATTGATTACTCTACTCAATTTTTGTTGGATAACTCATTTCTCACTCATGTAACCTATTACTTAGCTCTGGTAACCTGTTACTTAGTCAGAGTAACTTGTTACTTAGATCTAGTAACCTATTACACAATAGTTTGAAATTTGTTTTCATTTATACTTGTATTTATCAATTTTCTTTTAAAATACTTTTGAGCATTACTACTAAGTGTATAGTTTAGAGTATAAGGATAGAAGTTCCTAAAGACTTGGATTCTAAATTCTTAAAGCTTTGTCTTCATTGTCTTCCTAAGTATTCTTCCTCTTATTCTTTTAGGTGATGTTGGTGTCTTCATCAAAATCTTGTCAAGGTTAGGAGCCAGATCTTCTTCACAATCTTCCCCTTTTGGATGATGACATGCCATTAACTCCTTGACAATGTAGTTTTCTGAGAGTAGCATAATTTGTGATATTCTTGACTTGTCTTGAGTATGCTTCCCCTATTTTGTATGCTCCCCTTTGATTTGGAGTTATGTGTCTGAAATAATTTTAACAGAAAATACACTCTTCTAACTTTTCTCCCCTTTTTGACTTCATCAAAAAGAAGAAAATCCAAGAGTCTAGAACAATATATATAGCATACAATATGTATATAACAATTATAAAGGTAATCATAAAAGTGATATCGTATAGTAGAAAATTTAGAAGATGTTCATACAAGTGCAACCATAATCAGAAAAAAAAACAGCAAAAACCAACAAATTGTTCACAATCATGCAACAGTAGAAACAAAATTCCTAGACAACAAGAGATCTAAGATTCAGGTTCAGTGTTATCGTCATCCATGATCATCTATTATGATCATCTGATTGGTAGGCATGGGAAAAAATGAAGACTCAGCATGAAACTCATAAGTTTGTTGTTCAAGAGGGTTGGCAGAGGCATTCACATGAGGATCAGTAGGTGTAACTTGTCTATCACTTTGATGCTTATAGAGTCTATCAATGGGATCTCGGAAGAAGCCCATTTTGTGGATCACTTTCACATCGATTTTACTATCACGTGCATCAAGTGTGACTTTGAATTCACCAGAAATGGATACAACCAAATGCTCAAGTATGTTGGTTATGAAGATTGAATAAGGCAAAGGGCTACGAGATTCTCGAACAGGCCACATATGTCTCATTACTGTGTTAGCCCAATTGATTGAAAGGTTATGCTTAAGAACATATCTCAATTGTAGTCCCATTTCATTGACTTGAGAATGATTTGAATATTTTGGAAGAATGACATAGCTCAAAAAGTAATGAAGCAAACGATCTTCGAGATTGAGATTTCCTACTGAAAGGATATCTCTACTCTTTACAGTTTCACCTAAAGCCATTTGCTTATGCATTTCAATTTCCCTTTTCGAGAATCTACACATAGAGTAGTAGAAATCTTTTCTATCATAATTATCCCAATCACATGCAAGACCGAAATATTTTATGCTACCTTGAGAATGTATGTTATAGCAAATTGAACTAAAGGTCTTAATATCCAAAATAATTTCTTTTCCTTTCATATAGGATGTTAGACGGTTTTTCCTAAAGTTCAAGCTACATTAAAATACTTTAACAAGTTCAAGATAGTAGGCTTTTGATTCCTCACAAAAATCAAAAAGATCTTGTTGCCTTAGAAGAATAGGGAGATGAAAATCTTCAAACTCAAAGTTATTGACATTACCATACTTAGGAGCGAAGATGGAGTGTCCAAGAAAATGCTCTTAGAATTTTTTGCATTGAACATAATTTACAAGAAGACGTGCCAAATCCAAAGGATTAGCCTCAAAAGATGAAGCTCCTTGCTTCCTTTAAGACACATCAGTATATTGCTTCTTAGCTCTTGATGATGAAGCCATTGATTGAGTTTTTGAAAAAGTTAGGTTTAGAGATTTGAGAGATCAGGGGATTTTTTATTGGGGCTAGTAAACACGAAATCTATGGAATAGAAGTGTTCAGAATTGAAAAAGTGATATAAAATGATTCAAAAATCTAAAAAATGAAGATTTTAGGGAAACTCTAGGGTGAACACTAAAAAGAGGGTTTGAGGAGGAAGAAGTGTTTGAAAATGAGGAGGAAAACTTAAATATAGCTCAGCGTAATCGATTATTCACGCTAAGTAATCGGTTACACAACATAAAACAATTCCTAGATTTGAAATAGACACCTTAGGTAATCGATTACACCAGTAGATAATTTGTTACTGAAGCTTCCTTCTCAAAGTTGTAATCGGTTACTCTCTAGAGTAATCGGATACTGAACCCAGAATTTTGAATTTTCAAGCATATTGATGTCTAGTAATCAGTTACTGAACATATGCAATCGATTACATACCCATGAATTTGAAATTTTGAAAAGATTTAAGCAATTTTAAATACAAGTAGGCATATTATAAGCATAATTAAGCAAACATATAATTATGAATAAGCATTTAAGACAAGTAGGCTAATTCACGTCTAATTTTATAGAAAGGTTCTTTTACCAAGGATTTTGTGAAAATATCTGCTAGTTGGTCATGAGCATCAACAAATTCTACATATACATCTTTCTTTTGGACATGGTCTCTAAGGAAATGATGTCTTATATCTATGTGTTTGGTTCTAGAATGCATTACTGGATTCTTTGTGAGATTTATAGCACTACTATTGTCACATTTTAGGGGTATGCAACCTAAGTCTAAGCCATAATTTCGCAATTGTTGTTTAAGCCACAACACTTGGGCACAATAACTACCTACCGCTATGTATTCTGCCTCAGCAGTACTTAGAGAACATGCTTATTTCTTGCATAACCATGAGACCAGTACATTACCTAATCTATGATAAGTACCACTTGTACTTTTTCTTTCAGTTTTGCATCTAGCAAAATCTGAATCTGAATATCCAATCAAATCACATACACTTCCTTTTGGATACCATAGTCCAACGTTAGTTATGCCTTTTAGATATTTAATGATTCTTTTTACAGCAACTAAATGTGACTCTTTTGGTTTAGATTGATACCGAGCACACAAGCAGACACTAAACATTATATCAGGTCTACTGCAGTTAAATAAAGTAGGGAACCGATCATACCTTGATACTTTGATATATGAATGCATTTTCCAGCTTCATCCATATCAATGTATGTACCAGAACCCATAAGAGTGGCAATTGGCTTGCAGTCATCCATTTCAAATCTTTTCATCAAATCTCTGCAGTATTTGGATTGACTCATAAAAATACCATCCTTGAGTTGTTTGATTTGTAATACAATGAAGTAATTTAGCTTCTCCATCATAGACATTTCAAACTCCCCTTACATCATTTTTCCAAAATCACTACACAAGGTTTCATTAGTAGAACCAAAAATAATATCTTCTACATATATTTGAACAAGAAGAGTGTGATGATTATTTTTATAATAAATAGTGTAGTATCGACCTTTCATTTTGTAAAACCTTTTCCAATAACAAAGTTTGTTAGACGATCGTAACAAGCATGCAGAGCCTGCTTTAAGCCATATAGAGCTTTCTTTAGTTTATAAACATGAGAAGGATGTTTGTAGTCTTCAAAACCTGGAGGTTGTTCTACAAACACTTCTTCTTGTATATAACCACTAAGAAATGCACTCTTTACATCCATTTGATATAACTAGAAATTTAAAGAACAACCATATGCAGTAACAACTGAATAGCCTCAAGTCTAGCAACATGAGCGAAATTTTCATCAAAATCTATTCCTTCTTCCTGATTGTATCATTGTGCTACTAGTCTAGGTTTATTTCTAACAATATAACCATTTTCATCTGATTTATTATGGAATACCCAACAAGTTCCTATAACATGCCTATTATCTGGTCTAGGTACAAGTTCCAAAACTTCATTTATCTCAAATTGGTTGAATTCTTCTTGCATAGCAAGAATCTAGTGTTCATCCTCAATTGCATCATCAATCTTGGAAGGTTCTATTTGAGAAATGAAAGTCGTGTTTAAACAAACATCATTTAGCTTTAAACAAGTAGTGACACCTTTACTTATGTCGCCAATGATGTTGTCAATAGGATGGTCTCGATGAGTTCTCCATTCTTTGGGTAAATCAGAATGAATATGCTCTTCTTGAGAAGATAGAGTATCATCCATTTTCAAGTGCTCAGTATTTGTTGTTGCATTGGTAAAAGAATCCCCCTTTAAAGGTGAACATGGCAGGTTCTCTTCATCAAGAGTTAACCCACCCTTCATTATAGGATTGGTTTCATCAAAAGATACATGAACATATTCTTCCATGGCTAAAGTTCTTTTATTGAAAATTCTATAACCTTTACTCGGAAGAGAGTATCCTAGGAAGATTCATTCATCAGTTTTTGCATCAAACTTGCCTAAGTTATCTTTACCATTATTTAAAACAAAACATTTACAACCAAATACATGCAAATGTCAAATGTTTGGTTTTCTACCTTTAAAGAGTTCATATGGGGTTTTCTTGAGAATTGATCGTATAAGAACTCTGTTTGAAAAATAACATGCCGTACTAACTACTTCAGCCGAAAAATATATTGGGAGATTAGTTTCATTCAACATTATATGAGCAAGTTCTTCTAAGGACCAATTCTTTCTCTCTACAACACCATTTTGTTGTGGTGTTCTATGAGAAGATAAATTGTGATTGATGCCTAGATCATCATAGAATTCTTCAAAAGAAGTATTTTAAAATTCTCCCCCATGATCACTTCTTATAGCAGTGATTTTTAGATATTTTTCATTTTAAACTCTTTTAGCATATTTGCTAAAGGCATTGAATGGCTCATTCTTATGAACTAAGAATAAAGTTCAAGTATATCTTGAGAAACCGTCTACTATAACAAGAGCATAGTAGTTACCACCATAACTCTTAGTCCTGAGGGGCCAAAAGTCCATGTGAAGTAACTACAATGGTCTATCGGAAAAAACCATATGCTTAGGTTTGAAAGAAGTCTTTGTTTGTTTACCCATTTGACAAGCACTACATAGTTTGTCTTTAACAAACTTCATTTTGGGTAAACCAACAACTAAATCTTTCTTAATATGTTTATTCAAATGATCCATATGAGTATGAGCAATTCTCCTATGCCAAAGCCATGCATCGTTATTATTATTTGCCACTAAACAATTTATTGGTAAATAAGAATCTATGTCAATCATATAAATATTATTTATTCTCTTACCAATTAGTTTAGAGTTATTAGAATCCTTAGTTTCAATGATGCATTTATCCGGATAGAATGCCATTTGAAATCCTTTGTCGCATAGTTGACTTATGCTCAACAAGATGTGCTTGGGTCCTTCAACATATAATCCTCCTTCTATAGTTGTTGAAGGTGGCTTATCGATTCTACCAACTCTAAGTATTTTTAATTTGTTGTTATCACCATATGTGACATAGCCTTTTTCCCTTAGGGTAAGGACGAAGAACTTATCCTTGTCACCCGTCATGTGCTTTGAGCAGCCGTTGTCCAAGTATCATAGATTGCAGGCGGCTCTCAAATTTTCCTGCAAAACATGTTAAGTAATATTAGGTACCCAATTTTCTTTGGGTCCTACATGGTTATCACCTTTCTCAGCCCATCTATAATGACCTAAGGGTGCACCATGTTTTCTAATCATGCAAGTGTTTGATGTATGCCCATAGTTCTTATAGTAAGTGCATATGGGATGATGCTTATGTATCCAAGATTTATTACTATTAAACACATGGATAATTTATTTTTGAAAGTTTATCTTTGTTGAGACATTTTGTTTCTTACAAACTTGGATGTTATAATAGCCAAGACCTCTTCCGTCTATAGAATGTCTCTGAACTTTGAAAATTTTGTCCAGGTCTTTGCTACTCTTTTTTATTTTATTAAGTTCAAGACTTAATGTTGAAACTTTCTTTTCAAGAGTAATGCAATTTTGTCATGAAGAAGATGATGGTTTATTTCTGAATACTTCTAACTCATTTTTTGTTTTAAAAATAGTTTGGTGAGTTTGAAGTATTCATCATGTAAATCATTAAATGCAAGTTGCAATTCAGAACAAGAAAACAGGTTAGATTCATTTACCCCTTCATCATCAGAGTGATGAGATGCCATTCATGAGATATTTTTTTGTTCTTCATTTTCTGGTTCAGAGGCAGAACTGGTATCATTATCTTCCCAAGCTATGTAGGCTCTTCGTCTAGTCTTCATTTCATTCTTGCCTTTGAAGGCATTCCTCTTTAGGTTTGGACAATCCATTTTCATATGACCAGGCTTACCATATTCAAAACATGTGAAGTTTGGGTTTGAAGTGGAAGCGTCATTGTTCTTGGTAAAAATTTTCATTTGTCCAGTTTTAGTGCCTTTGTTCCTTTTAAGGAACTTGCTTAACTTCTTTACGAACAAACTCATATCTTCCATATCTTCCTTTTCAGATTCATCTCTTGATGAATCATATATATCCACTTTTGCTTTGAGAGAGATGTTCTTCATGTTGTTCAAGCTGACTGAGTTTCAATTCATGTTCCTGCAATTTTCTAAACAAAGCAGCTAGGGACATTTTTGATAAACTTTTCTTCTTAGAAATGGCTATAACTTTTGGTTGCCATGTTCTGGTCAGTGATCTTAGAAGTTTTAAGTTCAAGTCACTATTTGATAAAGTTTTTCCAAATGCAATAAGATGATTTTTAAGGTGAGTATTTTGGCTTCACTTCCCTTACACTATTGATAAATGTGAAGGGTTCATAGGGTCATTTCTCAATTTCATTCCAAATGTCTAGATGTTGAGACTTTATAAAGATTCTCATTCTGATCTTCCAGAAGTCGTAACATTCTCCAACAAATCTTGGAGGGCGATTGATGTTGGAGTCTTCTCCTAGAAATGATCTTGCGACCATCTTAGAAACATGATCAGTTTTGAGAATAAATTACTCAAAAAAAACTCTATTACCAATTGTAAGACTGAGATGACAACTAAGGGGGGTGGGTGAATTAGTTATTTAAAAAACGACTGATTTTTTGGTACAATTCAAGAGTTAATAGCAGTGAAAAAAGATATGCAGACATTATCAAGTAAATGTAAAGAGATAAAGGATAAGAAAGTACACAAGGATTTTATACTGGTTCACCTTCTTGTCCACCGAAGGCTACGTCTAGTACTCTTGCAGCACAAAAGATTTCTTCACTAGATATTAAGAGTAGCAATTACAATTTCTCACCTCGAGATTTCCTTGTACCTTACTCACTCTCTAATACCTATATCACTCTTTGGAAAAAAACCCTTTCCAAGTGACTCTATCCCCTTTCTTATCACAACCTTGTGAAAGAAAGTAATTCAATACTTTGAATGAAGAAAACGTTTAACTATGGCAATGGATTGCCTTTACAAGATTTTGAAGTTAAACTCTTGCAATCCAATAACTCTTTGTATACTTTAGTACTAATGCTCATAAGGTTTGAATAACTTGCAATAACACTTAAGTCAACTTTGCAAAACAAGTTCCGAAAGTTATGAACAAGTTACACCAAGTGTAGAACAACTATTTCAGAAAATTATAGATTTGAATGAATGAATTATATATGAGTTGTGTATTGATTGTGTGTTGATTGTGTGTCTATGAAATGAGTTTCAATGCCTTTATATAGACTTTCCAATCAACCAGAATACCTTTACAAAAAGGTAGGATTTGTTTAGAATGAAACTATTTCATTTGGGTTGAAAGCTGTGTGGTTTGAATCTGAAAACTAGTGTAACAGCTCTCAGTAATCGATTTTGTAATTGATATAATCGATTACCCAACAAGTCTGTCCGACTGCATAATTGATTTTTACAGGAAGTAATCGATACTCAAAATGTGTAATTAATTACCCAACTGCTCTGTCCAACTGGGTAATTATTTACCATGTTTTGTAATCGGTTACCCACATGTTGTAGTCGATTACCCTAGTCAATTTTTGTTGGATAACTCGTTTGTCACTCATATAACATGTTACTTAGTTCTGGTAACCTATTACTTAGTCACAATAACTTGTTACTTAGATCTAGTAACATGTTACATAATATTTTGAAAATTATTTTCATTTATACTTGTGTTTATCAATTTTATTGTAAAATACTTTTGAGCATTACTACTAAGTGTATAGTTTAGAGTATAAGGATAGATGTACCTAAAGACTTAGATTCTAATTTCTTGAAGCTTTGTCTCCATTGTCTTCATAAATATTCTTCCTTTTCTTCTTTTATGTGATATTGGTGTCTTCATTAAAACCTTGCCAAGGTTAGGAGCTAGATCTTCTACACAAAGAGGCCATCTTGCAATCATGTCACCAAAATGTGTACCGCCGCCTCTAGACCTAAGGTGCAGACTTTCATAACCTTCATGTTGAACTTGTCCAAGTAAGCCCGGAGAGGCTCGTGCAGTTCCCACCATATACCGGACATGGTATAAGAAGATCGAGGTTGTTCTCTACTTGCTATAAATCATATTTATCTGGGTGGTTTTTTTGTTCGGGGGGGGGGCTATAAGCCAGGAAGCTTTGGCGGACTCTGCAAAGTGCTCATCGACAAATGGCCACGAGGGTTTGTTACTAGGCTCAGGTCTATGTTTGCGAAGTTCGGATAATATTTGGGCATGTTGTGGGATAATCTGGCCTTGGGTTTGGATCATTTGGAGGAGTTGCTGAGTAGTAGGTGCTTCTAGGGTGGGGTTTGGGGGATGACTTTGGCTTGCTTGTTGGGATGGTTGTACTAGCATTGGAGGGTCAATGAAAGAAGTTTCGTGGTTTGGAGGAATGTTTATGGTGAGTGGTTCTGCTTGGCTGAGTGGTTGAGCTTGGATGCGAGTGGTCATCATGTCATAGGTAAGCCACATACGACGCCAATTTTCTTTAGTGTTAATCGGGTATGGTTAGTATCAAGTGCTCAGTTGAGTAGAAGTAATCAGGAGTCTTGGTCAGAATATCGTTTGGACCCGCTGGGGGAGGTAGCTGAAAAGGTTGTACGACGATCAAGTCAGTATGTGATTTCTAGATAGAATGAAAGTAAATAAGAGAAGTTAGAGTAAGAGCAATAAGTGCAAGTAATAAATGAGGGAATGATAATTAATTATACTCCCTGTATGGGGATCCTCTATTTATAGAGTGTGGAGCTGCTGATGTGGCGCCTGACCATTGGTTAGTACATGGTGGGTACAATGGGGATATGTCGAGCTGTCCTTGCTCTCCCTGCAGGTCTGCAATTGTCGATTTATCGGGGGCAGGTGGAATTTTGCAGGTGATGTGGCAGGTGGAATTCTAACTCGCATTAAAGGTGAGCCAGCGGCGCATTAATGGTGGGGTTAGAGATGCATTAATGATGAGTCAGAGTCATTAATGACTAGCCAGAGGCATTAAGGCACTTGTAGTGGGTTTGGTCTGCCTTAGGCGGGTGAACAATAGATAGTTAGCTTAGGTCATATGCCCGAGATATGCTAGGAACAACCCGAATTTATCCGGGGTGGAACAATTACCTTTCGAGATTGTATTCTAAATTTTCTGAAAATTAATCATACTATCTAAAGTGTACCTGATAAAGTCACACTATCTAAAGACAAAACTTCAATACAATTGGAAAAAGAAATAAATGCAATCCCAATAACTTAGAACCTTAAATCAATCTTAAGTGCGTCATCTAAAATCTTAAATTTATTTTTCCTAAATTTGTTGAATAACATCTTTTTTCTTCTTCTATTTTCTCTCATTAACTTATAGACATTCAATAAATATTTGCATAATTATTTTTGCAACAGAGAAAAGTTAAAGGCCATTAGTATATATATATATATATAAATATACTAATGATTAGTATTTACTTAGTTATTGTGATGATATCATGTCAGCTATGTTAAACATGTACCTTCATTCTTAAGGAATCATAACTTCCTTCTTTTTCTCCCTTTCTCGATGGGCCATGTTTTTCTGATTCAGTCCACTTTATTTATTTCTTTTATGGTTTTATTACCTATGAGCTTTTGTGTTGGTTAAGCTCAATTCTTAAAATATAATGTTAGTTATGGTTGGTATTTAACAACCTTCCCTTTTTAGTTTTATTCATTCAATTTCCTTATTCTGATGTTAGAAGATCAATTTACTTCTTCTTCAATCTCTTGCGCTTTGTATCTTTGTTTTGCTGCAAGATTCAATAAAGAATCTTCATTTTCCTTGTCATTTGCCTTCTGCTGCATCCAAGAAACCAAGATGATATCAGAGCATATCATGCTCTGATTTGTCTTCAAGGTTCTCTACCTCTCCCTCTTCCTTCTCCTATCAAAAATTACTCGCCACTCTTCTCTGCTCTTCTTGCTACTTCACATAAATGGCCAATCTAAACCTGGACCAATATTGCAATCCTTATTTTCTTCACTCGAATGAGAACCTTGCCTTAATCCTTGTCACACCCTTACTGAATGAAACTAATTACCATTCATGGTCGAGAGCAATGAAGCTTGCTCTTGATTCAAAGAATAAACTCAGTTTCATTGATGGCAACCTCCCTCAACCTGCGTCAGGTGACTCTATGGATAACCCATGGAAAAGATGCAATACCATGATCTTATCATGGATATAACATCCAGTGGAGGAATCAATAGTGAAGTCAATCTTATGGATGAATTCAACTGTAGAAGTATGGAAATACCTTCAAGAAAAGTTCTATCAAGAAGACATGTTTCGAATCGCAGAGCTACTTGAAGACTTATATCAACTAAACCAAGATAATCTCATTATTTTAGAATTCTATACCCGATTAAAAAGTATATGGGGGGGGGGAATTGAGGAATTCACACATATCCCAAACTATAAATGTATCACACCATGTACTTGTAGAGTGATTTAGTGTGTTTGAACTTATAGAAAGAAAATCTATGTCATTAGATTCCGCAAAGGACTAAATGAGCAACATGCTCATGTAAGATCTCAAATTATGTTGCTTGATCCTATCCCGAATACCAGTAAAACTTTTGCCTTGTTAACCCAACATGAAAGACAAATTAACCTCCTTATCCTCCCCACATTAGAAACTGAAACAAGAATCTTGAACAATAACTCCAGACCTAAATCTCTGCCAAATAATTCTGGCAACACCCATTTCTCTAATATTATAGGAAGGGGAGGTTCTACTTATAGAGGAAAAGGTAATACGAAAAATGGATCAAGTAGAAATCAGTCAAATAGGTTTTGCATATTTTGTGAAAGGACAAATCACACCATTGAGACTTGTTTTCTCAAACATGGGTATCCCCCTAGGTATCGAGGTAGTAAGTCAACCAGAATGGTTAATCATACCATTGGCTTTCCTCTGGATAACGAAGATGATGATGTACATGATCTTCAACAACCTAAAGCAACCCAAGGTAACAACAGAACCTTCACTGGAGAAGAATGACAAGGGATCCTTGATCTCCTCCAACAACCAAAGAAGGGAGGACACACCATCAACTTTGATGTGAACACAACAACATCTCCTACTACAACAGGTAACACTAACTTAGAATGGTTGATGGACATAGATGCTACAGACCACATAACTCATCTACTTGCATTTCTGGGACAGTGAGCCTCACTGCCTCACTCATTCAAACAAATGTCCTCCTTGTACCTGAATTTCAAGTTAACATCATATTTGTCAATAAATTGTTGCATGATTTACAATGCCATTTGTTTATTTCTCAAAAACAGTGCTTAATATTGTAGAACTATACCAAGAAGATGATTGGTTCAACTAGGCCTCATCAAGTATTATTCATGATTAATCTTGCACCCTCACGACCTTTAATGTCTAATTTTATTTCTTCTGCTAATACCAATGTTAATGATTGCTTATGGAACTTAAGACTAGGACATACTCCAAGTTCTATTTTGTTGAATTTTCACAAACAATATCCTTTTTGTTCTTGTTAAACATAGTTCTACTCCTTGTGATGTTTGCCACATGTCTAGGTAAAAAAACTACCTTTAGCTAACAAAACTTCTAATACAATGAAACCTTTTGATATATTGCATGCTAATATTGTGAACCATATTATGTCCCTACTTTATTTGTTCATAAGTATTTTCTAACTCTTGTAGATGATCACACTAGTTTCACTTGGGCTTTGCTTCTAAAAACTAAGGCAGAGGCTAGACCTCACCTCATTAATTTCATTGCTTATATAAAAACTCAATTTAACACAAAATTGATATGTCTAAGAAGTGATAATGGAGTAGAGTTTTTGATGCATGGCTACCTTGCTTCCAAGGGAATCATCCATTAAAGAACTTGTGTTGAAACTCCATAATAAAATGGGGTGGTTGAAAGGAAACATCAACACACCCTTAATGTTGCAAGGGCACTTTACTTTCAATGTCATATACCTTCTAAACTTTTGAATTTTTCCATTCGCCATTATGTCCACCTTATTAACAGAACCCCTAATCCTCTGTTGCAACACAAGAGCCTCTATGAGTGCTTATATCATATTCTTCCTCCTTTGGACAATTTAAGAGTTTTTGGTTTCCTAGCTTATACCACTAGTCTACAATCTCACAGAACCAAGTTCCAACCAAGGGCTATTAAAACGGTCTTCCTTGGTTTTGAAGAAGGCACCAAAAGACACATCTTATATGATCTCAAATCTCACTCTATAGTCATCTCTAGAAACAGTACCTTCTATGAAGATCAATTCCCTTTTCAACACTTACTAGACAATGCATCTTCTTCAACATACAAACCCAACCATGTCCCCACACCAGACCTTCCTAACTTGCCCCTCACTCCTTATTCAACCTCAAATTTCCAAACCTCTAACCCTCTTGTCCATATTGATCTTAATCATACTACCTATCCCCTTAGACACTCTATTAGGATTAGAAAACCTCCTTCTCACCTACAACATGTACTCTTTATCCTATCGATTCCTATATTAACTATGCTAATTGTTCCTCTTCATACATGAACTTTTACCTTGCTGTATCCATCGTCAAAGAACCTTCATGTTACAAGCAAGCCTCAACCATCCCTTCCTAGAAGAAAGCAATATAAGTCCTCAAACTCAACAATACTTTGTTATTAGTCCCTATACCACATGACAAATTAATTTTTTGATGCAAATGGGTGTATAAAATCAAATACCTTGCATATGGCACCCTAGACAGATACAAAGCCAAATTAGTGGCCAAGGGATTCACACAAATGGTGGGTGTATACCATTTTGATACATTCTCTCTTGTGGTTAAGATCACCACCATAAGAGTAATTACAGCTCTATAAACTACAAAATCCTGGTTCTTGGAGCAATTGGACATCAACAACGCCTTCCTTCATGGTGATCTCCATGAAGATGTCTATATGCAACCTCCTCCTGGCCTCATTCCTCATAATTCACCTTTATTCTGCAAACTCCATAAGTCTTTATATGGACTCAAACAAGCTAGTCGTGAGTGGCACACAACCCTCTCTACCAAACTCATATCCCTGGGATTTAACCATTCCTCAGCTGACCAAGCCCTCTTTACAAAATCCTCAGCCAACTCCTTCACAAAAATCTTGGTTTATGTAGATGATCTTGTCCTTACTGGCAACAATATCTCTGAAATCAACTCTGTCAAAACTATTATGGACAATGCTTACAAAATCAAGGATCTTGGTCACTTGTGGTATTTATTTGGTCTTTAAATTGCAAGATCTTCACAAGGCATTCACCTCAACCAACGCAAATATACCCTTTCACTATTGGAAGAATCTGGCAACTTGGGTTCAAAACCTGCATCCTCCCCTTTTGATTCTACTATCAAACTCCAAATGCACCAAGGCTCTCCTCTTCAAGACCCCTCTTCCTATAGAAGACTTGTTGGCAAAAATATATATCTCACAATTTCCAGGCCTAATATCTCATATGATGTGCAACAATTGAGTTTATAGATGTCCCAACCTCACACAACCCACCACAAAGCTGCCTTGCAGGTCTTACACTACCTTAAAACTTCACCTTCTGAAGGCCTATTTTTCTCTTCTTCCTCTACATTGAAGTTGTCTGTTTTTTCTCATTCAGATTGGTCTAGTTATCTTGACACCCGAAAATTCATCACTGGTTTTTGCATATTTTGGGTTCTTCAGTTATGTAATGGAAGACTGAGAAACTAAACATCAAAAGCCGATCTTCATCTGAAGTTAAATTTCGAGCCTTGGGCACTCTGGTATATGAAATACAATGGCTCCATTATCTTTTCCATAACCTGCATCTTCCACTATCCACATCAACTTCAGTTTATTGTGATAAGCGCCTTACCATATACTTAGCTCATAACCTCGTTTTTCACGAACACACTAAATCTATTGAGACATAATGTCATGTCATGTGTGAGAAAATTCATAAAGGAATTGTCCATCTTCTTCCTGAAGATGCAAGCATGCATGAATGCAAGATTGTAGAGGCAAGCATGCATCACATAATATTTTGATGAAGACAAAGGACACACAAAGGTTGATGAAGACGAAATAGTTAAGAAGGCAAAGGATTGACAACATGCATAACTGTTGAAGGACAAGCTTGAGAAGATGAGCAAATCAACAAATAACAAAGCATCGACTAAAGTCAAGACTCAAGAGTATACAAGGCAGAGCATGCAAAAGAAGATCTAGGGGTTAAGTATAGTTTATATCTTTATTAAATCCTAAGTTGCTTGCTTAGTAAGAGTCTAGGCTAGGATGAATCCCAATGAAAGTTTCACAAGCTAAAATCAACCATATCTAAAAAGAGAGTCACATACATACATGATTTACATGCACATACATACATGATCATATGTTTTGAATGCAATTAAAAAGTATTTTTAAATCATTTTGCATCATCATTAGGTTATAAATCATGTAGGAGGTTCATTCATCATTTAAAAATGTGTTTTAGGAAACCGTTAATCAATTAGCATTTGTGTTAGTCAATTAACCCTTAGGCTGAACATGTTAATCGATTAAATGGTTAGTTAATCGATTAAGGTGGTTAAGCTGATAATTATTTCTGTTTTATGTTATTTTGAAGAAACTCGTTAATCGATTAAGGCTCAAACTACAGTTAAAAGCAGAGCAGTATATTAACCCAAGTTTTTCATATTGGTTCATAACTTAACTTTGAGAAATATTTAGAGGCTTAGCACAAACTTTTCGAAAACAGAGAGTTTACAAACTATTGAGAAAATCTAGAACTCAAACTTTCATATCTTTAGGAAATATTTTCTAAGTATTCTTTCAAGAAAATAAAAGGGTGAATCTTTACAAGATACTCGTTGATATTTCATTGTCAAATCTATGGAAAAAAAAGCTACATCTCACGCATTGTATTTTAAGTATTAGTGAGATCTTTTAGGGGTTCTTAGATTCGTAGAAGATTGTAAAATCTGCACATTGAGGTGCATATGTAACTTGAAGAATTATTGTTAGACTTAGGAAATAACATATTCTCTTGGTGTGTTGTATCACCAAAGAAAGAGAGTAGGTTTGGGAAAACACTAGCTGTGGTTAGGTATGTGTCTTCGCGAGAAGCAAGAGGTCTTGGTTGTAAGCTATACTTAGACTGGGGCTAGAGTCGCGAACGGCGAGGTATCCTAGTAGGCGAGCTTTGTAGTCAAACCGAAGTGGGGGTTTAAGATCCAATAAAGGAGCGTCTTGATTATGTTATTAGAGTTGTGAGATTGTGTTTGTAAGAAACATTGAAGATTCCATAGTGAAGATAAAATCTCCCAAAATTAGAATGGGAGGCCTGGATGTAGTTTGCAGTGGACAACAAATGAACCAGGATAAAAAGTCGAGTCTTCTTCTTCTTTCCCTTATCTTTATACTTTTCCGCATTACTTGATTTACTTAACTTGACATGCATATAAATCTCTGACACTTACATATTCTGTATAATGCATTTATTGTTCTTAATTGTCTGTATAATTGCATGTAAGTTTGGTTAAATCTTGGTAATCTTGGATGACCGAAAGAATTTGTTTATGCTGTAATTGAACCAGTTAATCGATTAAGTGGTTTACACAATCGATTAATAACAGATAATTTAATCGATTAAGTTTATCTTTAATCAATTAAACAATGTGTTAATTTGTATAATTTCTGTGTTTATCGAGCGACGGTAATTGTATACCATATCAACTATTCATCCCGCCCCCCCTAGGTGAGTGGGAGAGCCCTCTGGGACCTAACACTTCCAATTTCGTCAACAGATCAACTTTCCGATGCATTTACCAAGCTTCTTCCACCGAACTCCTTCAAACTTTTCATGGCATCCTTCTTCTTCTTCCTTTCTCGATCGGCCATGATTTTCTGATTCAGCCCACTTTATTTCTTTCTTTTCTGTTTTTATTAGCTTTGGGCTTTTGTGTTAGTTAAGCCTAGATTTTAGAATAGAGTGTTAGTTATGGTTGGTCTTTAACAACCTTCCCTTTTTAGTTTTATTCATTCAATTTCATTATTCTGATGCTAAAAGATCAATTTACTTCTTCTTCAATCTCTTGTGTTTTGTATCTTCATTTTGTTGCAAGATTCAGTAAAAATTCTTTGTTTTCCTTGTTCTTTGCCTTTTACTGCATCCAAGAAACCAAGAACCTATGCTACTACTTGTTAGAAATTTTAGATTACATATTTAAATGTGTTAGGGTCATTATTTAAATAGTCAAATCAAAATGATCTAATTCAAGCAAGGTTTAAGATTTTAGACATAATTATTATGAAAACTATTGTATGGATATAAAAAGTCTTAATTTTAGTCGTGAGGAGCTCTGGTAGTATCTCTAAGTTCTCGTTTTAAATTTTATTATCTCGAGTTCTGACATTATTGTTGTGCTCTGGTTTTACTTTTATGGTCACGATTTTCGACAATACCCCTCTTTTCTCGTTTTAATTTTATTGTCACAATTTCTGGCATTATCCTTATGTTTTCGTTTTAAATTTTTATTGTCACGAGTTCTTATAATATTCATACGTTTTAATTTTAAATTTAGTTGTCACGAGACGGTATTAGTACGTTCTTGTTTTAAATTTTGATAGTTACAAGTTCCGACAATATCCATGCTTTCTCGTTTTAATTTTATTGTCACGAGTTCTAGTAAAATCCCTATATTCTCGTTTTAATTTTCTTGTCATGAGTTCTGGCGTTATCTTGGGTTCTCATTTTAATTTTATTGTCATGAGTTTCGACAGTATCCTTTTACTCTCATTTTAATTATTTTCATGATTTCTAGCATTATCCCAATGTTCTAGTTTTAAATTTCAGTGTCACGAGTTCCGTTAATATCCATGTGTTCTTTTATTAAATTTAATTGTCACAAGTTGTGGCAGTATCTCGATGTTGATCTCGTGTTTAAATTTTAATGTCACAAGATCTGATAGTATCTTGTGTGCTCATTTTAAATTTAATTGTCAAAAGTTTCTATAGTATCCATGTGTTCTAATTTAAATATTGATTACCAAGATTTATGGGAGTATCTTTGCGTTCTCGTTTGAAAATTTTGTGTATCAATTTACGAAGTATCCATGTGTTCACATTTTAAATTTTTATTGTTGGGAGTCATTTCATTATCTCTACATTCTCGTTTTAATTTTTTTTTATCACGTGTTCTGGCGATATCCTTGTGTACTCACATTAAATTTTCATTCTCAAGAGTTTCGGTAGTATCCTTGTGTTCTCATTTTATGTTTTAATTGTCAAGAGTTCTAATTGTATCCTTGTAGTCACATTTTATATTTTTATTGTCATGAGTTCCGCCAGTATCCATGCGCTTTCATTCTTAACTTTTATTGTCACGATTTCCTGCAATATCATTGTTTGCTCGTTTTAAATTATCATTATCACGAGTTTCAACAGTATCACAGATCTTCGTTTTAAATTTTACTGTCACGAGTTCCAGCAATTTCCATACATTCTCATGTTAATTGTATGGTCATGATTTCAAGAATTATCCTTGTTTTAAATTTAATTATCACGAGTTCTTGGAGTATATCGATGTCATGTTTCAAATTTTAAGTATCTATGTGCTCTTGTTTTAAATTTTTAAACTCATGTCACAAAAGTTTAAAACGAGAACATATGGATACTATTGGAACTCTTGACAATAAAAATTTAAAATGGGAATGCATGTATACTACTATAGAAACTCGTGACAATAATATTTAAAACGGGAACATAGGAATTTTGTTGGAACTTGTGACACTAAATTTAAAAACGAGAACATCAGGATACTACCAGAACTCGTGATAATTAAATATAATACAAGAACGCAAGGATATTGTCGAAAATCATGACAATAAAAATTTAAAACTAGAATATATGGATAATACCCAAAATCATGACAATAAAATTAAAACAATAACAAAGGGATACTAGCAAAATTCATGACAAAAATTAAAATGAGAGCGCAAAATACTACCAAAAGTCGTGACCATAAAATTAAAACAAGAACATAAGAATTTTTCTAGAACTTGTGACAATAAATTAAATCGAGAGTGCATGGATACTGTCGAAATATGTGACATTAAAATATTAAAACAAGAACTTTGGTATAATGTCGAAACTCGTGACAATTAAATCTAATACTAGAATGCAGGAATATACTATTAGAACACGTAACAATAAAAATTTAAAAGGAAAATACAACGATAATGCATGAAATCATACAATAAAATTAAAAACGGAAATACGAGGATACGACTAGAAATCGTGACAATAAAATTTAAAATGAGATTGTAAGCATAATGTTTGAGTTTGTGCCACAAAACTTTCAAACGAGAACACACGGATACTGTCGAAACTCGTGACAATAAAATTTTAAAACGAGAATGTCAATATACTACACGAACTAATGATAATTAACTTTAAAACTAGAATGACCAATTACTACTAGAACTCGTACCAATAAAAATTTAAAACGAGAACACCATGATTATTCTTGAAATGTTGGAACTCGTGACAATAAAACTTAAAATGAGGATCTAAAGGTACTGTAGAAACTCGTGATAATAAAAATTCAAAACGAGCACACATTAATAATGTAGGAAATCATGACAATAAAATTTAAGAACGAGAATGCATGAATAATGTCAGAACTCTTGACAATAAAAATTTAAAACGTGAGTGCATGATAGTGTTGGAACTCTTGATAATTAAAATTTAAAATGAGAAAACATTGATGCGATCGAAACTCGTTAGAATAAAGTTTAATACGAGGACGTAGGGATACCATTAGAACCCATGACGATAAAAATTTAAAACGAGAACGCATGTATATTGCCTAAACTCGATACACAAATTTCAAATGAGAACGCAAGGGCACTACCTGAACTCTTCACAATAATATTTAAAACGGGAACGCAGAATGCTGTCGAAACTTATAATGTTAAAATTTAAAAATGATAACATCGGTATGTTGTTAGTACTCGTGACATTAAAATTTAAAAACGAGAACATGGGTATACTGACAGAACTCATAACAATTAAATTTAATACAAGAGCGCATGGATTCTGTCGGAACTCATGACAGTAAAAATTTAAAAATAGAACATTAGGATAATGCCAAAAATTGTGACAATAAAATTAAAATAAGAATGATGGGATACTACTGAAACTCGTGACAATAAAATTTAAACAAGAAAATATAATGTTTCCAAAACTCATGACAATAAAATTAAAACAAGAACACAAAGTAGAGACATTACAATAGGCAACGGTTTTAAAAAAACGTTATAAAACCATTGTGCTACATAAATGTAAGAAATAACATATAAGATATCAATATAAAAAATCATGATCTATTTTGTATTTTAAAACCATGATTTTGAAACCGCTGAAAGTAGAGACATTACAGGCAAAAAAATGTAGTAGTTTGTAGGTCACAAATTAAGTTAATGGACTACGAATTTCCTTTAAAGTATACATATTATTAACATTATTGTTGGATATGCGTGATTCTCTCAAAGTAGAGGCTTAATAATTTGCGTTCAAAGCCCATTTCAAAAGGAGAAATATGCGCTAATTAATTGTATGATCCTACCTCTATGCATCTCAAACATCTAGATGCATACAAAAACACTATAAATACCATCACAAACAAGATGAATAAGACCCACCAACAGCACCAACTTACATCTATTGTTCTTGTATTGCTTCCAAATTTACCCAACAATTAATCATGAACCAGCAAAACTTCAATGCAGGCCAGGCTCAGGTGAACGCACAAATTTCCAATGTGAATATTTATCTTTTCAATTTGGAGATGCTAATCAGCTTATAATTTTTTTGTTATGATTAGGCTAGGACTGAAAATTCTATGCAATACGCAAAGGAGAATGCATCAGCAGCTGCAGATAGGGCTCATGCAGCAGCTAACACATCAGGAGATACCGCTCAACAACACAAGGATGAAGCTGCTGGTTTTCTCCAACAGGTTCCTACTTTATCACTATTTTGAGATATTGGTTAAGAAATTAAAAATGATTTTTTTTATATTGGAAAGTATTGTTCTAATACATTGAGAATGATGTTGGAGGAAGAGTATAATGTATTATTAATTAGCTAGTCCAATTGATACAAGAGTGAAATCTCCTATTTACATTAGTGCATGGAGACTCCTAGGCTCGTAGCTTTCATGATTGATCCACTAAGAACATTTTTTTTATAGGCCTCCACTAAAGTGCTTGTCATGAAACCCATGTTTTTTTATAGGTGAATATAATGTTAGTAGTTTAGTTAATGTTAATATTTTGGTTACTAGGTGGAGTTTGAATCATGACTCAACTCCTTAAATTTCTCATCCAAATCACTTCATCAAATTTATGATTTGGTTCCGTTTACAAGTTAGTTTTTGGAGGGAACGAAGGAAAATAAAAGACTTCAGAGTTATCATAAGTCTTTCTTTTTTATTCATTCCCCTTCAAGTTTGTGAGTTGAACTTTGGGAAGAAATAAAAGAAAATGGAAGGTTTGAGGACTATGAAATATATTTCTAAGATGATTCTGAACCCTTTTCCTTCTCATCCTCTCATTCAAAACTCAACTTACAATAGGACCTAAATGAATATCTTCTTAATTAATTATACAGCTCCCTATGATGATTGCAACTTATTTCCTAACTCAGACAATTCTAAACTAGGTTGAAAATATCAGTTTTTATTTTCTAATTATTATTTCTAACAAGAGCATATTTAGTTTTCCATAAGAAATTATCCATTTTATAAAACTTTAAGGATGTGATTAACAAGATCCTTGTATAAATTATATCTTTTGTGTTGTAGAGTGGAGAGCAAGTGAAGTCCATGGCTCAAGGTGCTGTGGATACTGTCAAGCACACAATTGGGATGGACAAAAAGTGAAACAACCATCATGTTGTTCATTTGTGAAAGTGTTAAAGCTTGCTTTCAAATGGAAGATAACTATAAGTTCCTTTAATATTAGAGCTTGCTTTCCCTAGTTGTTAGGGATTAGCAAAATAAGTACCTCTTTAATATGTTTAGTTGATGAAAGTCAATGTCAAATGTAATAAAACACATTTTGTTTTTCTCATTTTCTTGTACAATTAAGCTGTTCCAGTCTATTGGTAATGAAATAATAGCTCAAGACATGCAATGCAAAAATAGATTATTTATATATGAATTTCTACCCTTATCTCTCTTGAGCCAAGTCTAATGCTTACTATTTGTTTTCTAGAACTACTATTCCAAAGTCTTTACAAGGGATAGATGTCGATTCTTGGATTTAGCTCATCTAAACTCTAAAGTGATTAAAATAAAAATAAAGCACCCACATTCTTCAACATGTTTCCATTCTTTCAGAGCTACAACCAACTGAGCCTGCCAGCTTAATATATGACATTTGGTAAAGACATTGGACTCCCCAGCACAGGCTTTTCCAATATCTGCCATAACATTAAAACACCAGAAATATGTTTGGTTCTCTGTAGATGGCATAGAGAGAGGATGGAAGAGAGGATGGAAGAGAGGATGGAAGAGTTTTTTTTTTAAATACAGGCTATATAACTCTAATTATCAAGTATTAAACACAAAAATAATTTCTTACTTTTAATGGATTAATATTAATAATAAGACATTTGTTAGTTATTTTTTATAAAATAATGCTATGTGTAAATAGTTGGTCTAAATGGTTGCTTGACCAGCTTTATGGTTGAGCTAACTTTAATCAAATGTTTCAATTTGGAGTATCTAAAAATACTGTTGCGTTAAAACTGATAGGAAGAAAGTTTTGCTCATAGTTGTGAACACCTAAAAAAAACAAGAAGAAGGAGCACGGACCATTCTAGAAATTTTATAGTTTTATAGAGTCAGATAACCATTTTTACTCATTTATGTGTATTAAAATAACTTTTATAATTTTATAAGGTCATTAACGAATTTTATAAAGTTGAATAAAAGACTTTTACTAAACCAAAAGTGTTATAAGTATTTTTGGTGGACTTGTAAAATTGATAAAATAGTTTTTTGGCAAAAAAAACACATGGGATATTAACTATTTAGATGTCTCGAAACTAGTTTTATTATCTTTGATTCTTAGATTCCTTATTAGCATTTATAAAAAATTTGGTTACCCAAGATTTTATTTTTAATTAAATAGTTAGTTTTAAAAATCATTTAATTGATATATTACAAAGTTTACAGCTATAAAAACCATATATACATATAGAAATAACGAATAAAAAAACTAAAATCGGTTTATCTCAAAGCTCGTGCAACCTTTTTCATTTCTTTACGAGTTCAAAGAGCAAGTGAAGTCCATGGCTCAAGGTGCTGTGGATACTGTCAAGCACACAATTGGGATGGACAAAAAGTGAAACAACCATCATGTTGTTCATTTGTGAAAGTGTTAAAGCTTGCTTTCAAATGGAAGATAACTATAAGTTCCTTTAATATTAGAGCTTGCTTTCCCTAGTTGTTAGGGATTAGCAAAATAAGTACCTCTTTAATATGTTTAGTTGATGAAAGTCAATGTCAAATGTAATAAAACACATTTTGTTTTTCTCATTTTCTTGTACAATTAAGCTGTTCCAGTCTATTGGTAATGAAATAATAGCTCAAGACATGCAATGCAAAAATAGATTATTTATATATGAATTTCTACCCTTATCTCTCTTGAGCCAAGTCTAATGCTTACTATTTGTTTTCTAGAACTACTATTCCAAAGTCTTTACAAGGGATAGATGTCGATTCTTGGATTTAGCTCATCTAAACTCTAAAGTGATTAAAATAAAAATAAAGCACCCACATTCTTCAACATGTTTCCATTCTTTCAGAGCTACAACCAACTGAGCCTGCCAGCTTAATATATGACATTTGGTAAAGACATTGGACTCCCCAGCACAGGCTTTTCCAATATCTGCCATAACATTAAAACACCAGAAATATGTTTGGTTCTCTGTAGATGGCATAGAGAGAGGATGGAAGAGAGGATGGAAGAGAGGATGGAAGAGTTTTTTTTTTAAATACAGGCTATATAACTCTAATTATCAAGTATTAAACACAAAAATAATTTCTTACTTTTAATGGATTAATATTAATAATAAGACATTTGTTAGTTATTTTTTATAAAATAATGCTATGTGTAAATAGTTGGTCTAAATGGTTGCTTGACCAGCTTTATGGTTGAGCTAACTTTAATCAAATGTTTCAATTTGGAGTATCTAAAAATACTGTTGCGTTAAAACTGATAGGAAGAAAGTTTTGCTCATAGTTGTGAACACCTAAAAAAAACAAGAAGAAGGAGCACGGACCATTCTAGAAATTTTATAGTTTTATAGAGTCAGATAACCATTTTTACTCATTTATGTGTATTAAAATAACTTTTATAATTTTATAAGGTCATTAACGAATTTTATAAAGTTGAATAAAAGACTTTTACTAAACCAAAAGTGTTATAAGTATTTTTGGTGGACTTGTAAAATTGATAAAATAGTTTTTTGGCAAAAAAAACACATGGGATATTAACTATTTAGATGTCTCGAAACTAGTTTTATTATCTTTGATTCTTAGATTCCTTATTAGCATTTATAAAAAATTTGGTTACCCAAGATTTTATTTTTAATTAAATAGTTAGTTTTAAAAATCATTTAATTGATATATTACAAAGTTTACAGCTATAAAAACCATATATACATATAGAAATAACGAATAAAAAAACTAAAATCGGTTTATCTCAAAGCTCGTGCAACCTTTTTCATTTCTTTACGAGTTCAACTCCTCTCCGATACTCGAATCAGAGGAGAAAGAGAATATTTAATTTTTTAATTGAAAATAATTTAAAATTATAGTCATTACTTTTTTTGTCACATGTCGCTATCCTCATCTTGTACTAGATACTCTATGATGTAAACCTTCTTAGGCCAAGATATGAGCCAAGGGCTAAAAAAAGGTCAAGAAGGTCTTATGACTAGGGCTAAGGTCAAATCAAGATCCTACAATATCACAAAGGACTCAATTGACCCTGGAGACTACATGGAGGAATGACATTTATGTCCTTAGTTATTATTCTATTTAGTTTAAATTTATTTGCATAGATTTAAATAAATGAGAATTTATTCTCATGAGTAGTCTTATGATTTAATTTTGTCTTAGGAGTTCATTTTATTTGAGTATTTCCATTTCGTTTCAATAAATAATGGGAGGGTTGAGAATTTATTGTAACATGGTCCAGTAATGGCCAAGTGTCCTTGTTTAGACATAGCATGGTTAAGACAAGAAATATGTCCAAGCTAGGACATGGTTTTTAAACAAGGCATGAAACAAGGAAGGCGCAAGCAAGGCACGGTTCTAGGAATTCATACTCCAACTGATCATCAATCGGCATGGATCAAGGAAAGAGATATTATGAAGATATTAAACTATGATTCGATTAGCCAACTCCAAACAAGGAAGGTCAATTTAGTCAAGGTATTCAAATAGAAGTTGTTGTGAAGATATGGAGATAATGTGAAGATAATTCTCTTAACTCCATCTAGCCAAGGAGATCAAATGTTTGTTCATTCAGATTCCAGCCCAATAAAATCAAGTTAAGACCAAATCTATCAACAAACCTGATTTTAGGAGTTGGTTGCCTATTTTGCTTGAAGATAATGTGAAGATTAAGCTGAATTAACCATCACAAATTCAACCAGCAACAAGTCATTTTGAATTTGCCAATCTTTGGCATTGGAGATCAAACAAAACGTGGAGACCAAATCAAGCAAGCAATTTTAGCTCAACCAACCTGATTTGATGCACATGATCAGTTAGGATCTTATCTACATGATTAATTAAGAATTTTTATTATTTCAAGTTAATTACGAAATTAGACTTAGTATTTTATTTTTATTTTTCGAATTTTTATTTTATGCATTTTTTGTGGAGCCCTTTATGACCAACCACAATCTATATGTACAGAAGTTATTTTCATTAATGAATTAAGTTTATTTTGGATTAAAACTCTAATTTGTGTTTTAGTTAAGTGTGACTCCTAAACCCTATCCGTGGTTGTGGCCAAAATCTAGTTATTATCAAGCATCCTTGCTTGTGGCATGCATCCCAGACTTATCAAGTTACCCTAACTTGTGGCGTCTTCCCCATTCCATTCTTTTTCACCTTCTTCACCATCACAAAATCCAATTTGTCCATAAACCCCCATCATCCACAAAACCGAACCCACAACCCTTAAACAACCACAAAACCTACCCTACTCACATAAAGCCAAGACCTTTAACCTTAAATCCATCAACCCTAAACTCTACCACCATTCTGGAACCAAGCTCCACAAAAACCCTACTTTAAGTCCTCGAACTGTGACCTAAGACATACAAACCTAAACACATACATTCCTACCCAATTACCCTATATAAATCAACCAAAAAATGACCAAAACCCTAAATATTTTTTAAACCGAATTCTGTTTTAAAAAGATCAAATTTTCAAACTTAAAACAATCCTAAAACAAAGGCAGTCCTAAGAGGTTGTCATCACTCTAGTACTTAAAAGGATCCCCATCCTTTCTTTACATGTTGCTTTTCTCCTCAGCTTCTACCAGCTTTGTTTTTCTATGCACACATTAATCATTGCATCATCATTTTGTCTTTTATAGCGATCTGTATGTCGTTGCTGACTTCAAAACTATACAACAATTTGATGAGATGACAAGCAAAGTGTGTCCTCCTCGTTTGACCATCACTAGAGGAGATGATATTTGTATCACCCCAGTTTCCATTTATCGGCTCATCAGTTCCTGACGTGTGTTACCATTGTTTGTCTGTTCAGTGTGCCAATTCACTACTTTCCACGTTTTTTCAGACAAGTGTGAGTCTCCTTCTGGCGCATGTCGACTCTGTAGTTAAGCTTATTTTCTTGTTCTTGCTACTAGTTTTTTATTCATGTTTATTTCGTCTTACATGTGATAATTAAATAATATCCATTTCCCACTTAAACTAGTAGTATTAAAAATATGAGTTAATTATACTGACATTCCATGAGTTTTAGTAAAATTATACAAACTACCCATCATTTTTCTACATCTACACAAACCCCCTAATTTTTATACTTTCGTTACACTAACCACCCGTGCATGAGAAATAAATATAATCTTTTAAATAAAAAATGTGATGAATGCAATTAAGTTAAACAAAACATGATATATTATGGAGAAAAGTCCAAATAATATACAAATCAATGTATCTTTATTATTTTTAGTTACAAAATGCATCAACAATTCTAAAGATATATTGTTTAAATCTATATTGTTTAAATCGCTCTTATATTATATCGTAATGAACCAAAAATAATAAAGAGGTATCAACTCATATTTATTTGGACTTATCACCACAATATATCATCTTTTGTTTAACTTAATTGTATTTATCACATTTTTTGTTTAAAAAAAGTACACTTAATTTTCATGCAGGGGTAGTCAGTATGATGAAAGTATAAAAATTAACGGGGTTTGTGTAGGTGTAGAAAAGTGAGGGGTGGTTTGTGTAATTTCACTAAAACTCAAGGGGTGTTAGTGTAATTTACTCTAAAAATATCTTTTTACAATTAAATAATAATAACTAAAAAAGTAATGATTAATTTAAGTTTGAAAATAATCTAATATTTTCATGGGTTGAAGGGGAAGATTACTACAATAGTGATCATACCTGACTTGTATGTGATATTATCTTTTTAGAGGGCTGTTAAGTGCAAAAATTACCTTCAATAATAAGGATAATTAAGTATATTTTAATTTTAAAAGTCTACATAAATGTAATTCATAATATATATCAAGTCAAATATTTTTTTACCAAATTCTATGACGTATTTTTTTATGATATTTTAGGTGATTAGAGGCTAAAAGGAGCAAAAGATATCAAATGAGGTCCTAATTCTAATCACAATCTTTGAAGACAACAGTTCAATCATGTAATTCTAGTCATAATTGAAAGTGTAAAGTGTCAATGATAGCACCAGTAATGTTTTGCCTATATTTTGATGAAGACAAGATTTTATTAAAGCTTGAAGATGGCTCAACAATCAACATGCCTAGAGCTCATTTGTCATATCTAGACTAGGATATATAAATATAGTCATTATTCTAAGTAGTCTAGGATGTGTGCCTTATTAAGTGAGTATAGGTGAGGTGAACCTAGGTGCAAGTCTTTCAAGCTATTATAATTGTCATATCACATCCATGAGACATATCATCTAGTTAATTGTATGTTCATGCATTAATCATACATGTTATATGTGCATATTAGGCATAATATAATTGTTAAAACATGTATAGGAGTTAAGCATAACATATGAGAAGTTTACCTTTTGAACCACCTATTTTAATATGCTAGTTAATCGATTAACATGGTGACTTAATCGATTAACGTTTTTTTTTATATCAGTGTTTCTGTTACAACTTGTTTCTGTTTTAATCATGTTGCACTGGTTAATCGATTAACGTATTACCGTAATCGATTAACATGTTTGTTTTGTGTTATAACTGTTTTCTATTTTAACTGCTTAACTGATTGCAACGGTTTGAACTGTCAAAACTACCTTGTATAAGTTTAGGCAATTTTCAGAAAAGTGTAGCATTGCATTCTATTGTATAAGACTGATTTAGAGAGCATATTTCGTGTTTTTACATTCTGTATTGCAGAGAGATTATCATGCCATGTTGAATATTGATTCCTTGTTATTTGCATATTGTTTTCATATGCTTAGTCTCATCCTTATCGTGCTCACATGTTCATGCATTATTGATAAAGATTCTTAGAGAGATATCTTGTGATTAATGTTTTTGATTAACTCACATGCATATGATGACTTGAGTGAATTGTGAGTGGGTTAGTCTTAAGGTCTTTCATTGTTATATTTCAAGTATTATTGTGCTTATAATACCTTGCTTTTGTAATCTGTTTTTGTGTGTATTGGATTAATCTCTTGGTGTCTTACCACCACAAAGATAGTGATTCTTCACCAAGACTAGGAGGTCTTCATTTGAGAACAAGAATCTTGGTTGGGGTTAGTTCGCGAGAAAGGTTTTCTCATGCGATAGGTAGAGTCAAATCAAGGGTTAGATGTTCTAGATTTCAAGAAAGAAGCATCCTATGTTTTGTAAATTCAATTGGTGTATATGATTATACTTGTATTCAATATAGTGAAGAAGAAAATCTCTCAAGATCATAAGGGGAGGCCTGGATGTAGTTTGCAGTGGACTGCAAACGAACCAGGATAAAAATCCATCTTTTCACGTTGTTCTCTCTTAAATCTTCTTTACATTTCTTGTTGTTTTTAATGCTAGTTAGAAGTTGATATTTTACATAATTGTACCCTGCCATATACTTGTTAATATTGCTTAAAAATATTTGCTTTATCTCTGCTTATGTGGTTTTAAATAACTGTGCAATTATATGCTCTGATCATTTTGTTTTGTTGTGTGTGTTAATCGATTAAGACATGTTGTCAATCGATTAACTGGACTATTTCTAGAACTGGGTTTTGGTGCGAGAAGCGGTGATTGATAACCGCTACACCTATTCAACCCCCCTTCTAGCTGTGCCTAGGCCACTGATACCTAACAATAATCTTTGTAGATAAGAACTCAACTACCTAATCATAATATTTGAAGATAAGAAAAAGATATGAAAAATTAGAATAAATAGTTGAGTAGTTGTGAGTTAAAGGCATCAATGAGCATCACTTATCATTACTAATCATCACTAACACCACTTAGAGAGGAAAATATTAGGATTGAGACAATAACTACTCTAGGAAGCTTGGAAAGAAGAAGAATATCAATCAACCATATGGTTATAGCTTCCATGGGAATGAGTAGCTAAATCCTTATGTCTGGAGTTAAGTTTAATTATTTGAACTCGATGTGTCTAATTTAACTATTTAATTGCTTAATATTATTCGATTATTTTCC
This sequence comes from Lupinus angustifolius, assembly GCF_001865875.1. Lineage (NCBI taxonomy): Eukaryota > Viridiplantae > Streptophyta > Magnoliopsida > Fabales > Fabaceae > Lupinus > Lupinus angustifolius. Next base: position 14,829,379 of record NC_032015.1, on the reverse strand, counting down.
TTGATTATTCTTATTCTTCATGCTTGTTTTGGTTTGATCACCCAATGCATGATCTAAGGTTTAAAGACGAGTAATGAGAATTTCCATATTTAAACTAGATCTAGAATATATCAACTAGTAAAATATTGATGCCTAGGAATAGGATTAATTTTACTAGTCATTCTAACACTCATATTATTATGATTAGATGGTTAATTTGTCAAGAAATTGAGAATTAGTTTCTTTAGTCATTTGTTGTGTTTACTCAAGGAATTGATAAATAGATAAGAACTGGTGGTGGGTAAATCATAGGATATATGAATATTGAATACTAGAAGATAAATAGTAAAAGGATATCAAAGCAAGTCTGTATGGATTGAATACTAGTTTAATTAAAACCTTTTTCAACCCAAACATAATTATTTGCTAATTAAAAGAATATAAAACAAGTCCTTATGGATTCGACAATCTTATATACTAGTTTGTGACAACTCGTACGGTTAAAAATAACAACCAATTTGTCAATTAGAAAATGACGCCATTGATGGGGACTTACGTCTAGATATTTTATTTTTTTAGAATATTTTATTTTATTTTCTATTTTTAATTTTCTATTTTTTTTATTTTCTTGACTAACTAATTTGTGCGGTAATATTTTTTTTACTTTGTTCTAGAACGAACGAAGAATCAACTAACCCAAAAAAAATTAGCGAGTGTTTTTTCTTTCGTATTTCCTTTTCATCTCCTACAAAGAGAAGCCCAAAAACAACAATCATTGACTCCAAAAAATCATAGGCTTACACTCCCTCACAAAGTTGGTTTATGTACAACTCTTTGATTTTTAAACAAATTCACAAGATCATGATAAATGATTTTCCAAAACGTTTGCATTTTATCCAAGTTATAACATTATGAATTATTCACAAAATTTTCAATTTTTCATCTCATGTTGCTCATCAAAGCTTGTAATTTACAAAGTCATTGATCTTGAAAAAATGTTTACGCCAAGTTTGTGTTTATTTACTTTGTTTAGTTTCAACAAGTTCACTTTTTAAATAAATCTTCAAAAAGAAAAAATAAACACACTAAAATAATTGTAACAAGTAAGCACACTAAAAATAAAAATAAACACACTAAGGAATTAAAATACAACAGAAACAACATAAAGTTTTAAAATACAACAAAATTTCATTCTTTCAAAATGTTATACACACTCCCCCCAACTTAAGTACTTGACTTGTCCGCAAGTCAAAAAAATATTTTTAAGAAGTTTGTATAATATTTTGAAATAATAAAAATAAAATTAAAACTAGCCACCATTTGTAGGAGAACACAAAATTTCATTCTCCTTGTTTTCACTACCCTCTCCTAGATAGTGGTGCCATCAATTCCTCCTTTTTGTCTGTTTGTTTGGACTTGTTTTCCTGTAAATCATTTCGAACTTGCAATTTTCTTTTGCTTTGAGGTTAGTCTAACAATTCACATGAATTTATAATTTCCTAAGACACTAAGTTCATGAATTAAATTTGATAGAGAGAATTCCAACCAAACAACATGCTTTTTCATGAAAATTGATGTTTAGAAAAAAATGGTGAACCAAATAACACACTTTTTAGGAGTTCTCAAGTTTGGAAAAATTCATTTTTGGCACAAATGTAACAAGCATGCTCTTAGTTTTAAAAATTAATTTGACAATTTCAAAATCATTTACTAAGGCATGTTGATGGAGATGTTTGGTTAAAGTATCACAAGATCAAATATCATCATCAAAAAGTACATTGTGAATACTTAACCTTTAAGGATTCAAGTGGCTTCCCTTCTTGAAGAAAAAGTCCAGCCACTAATCCTTGTTTATTTCAATCC
>NC_032015.1:14801368-14827437 GCF_001865875.1 Lupinus angustifolius | reverse complement strand
AATAGAATGAATCATATGAATATGTCAATGCACAAATAAAGAGTGAAAATATTTTGGTTGTTTGATTTGATTTGTTATGCAAATAAACAATTAACAAGAAACATAAACTAAGTATTAACAAATTCTTGAGGAGACAATATCATTTTGAATGATGAAAGTATTTCTCAACTTCTTATGTATTTGAACTACTTAGACAAGTTCTTGTGGTTTACTTTGATTAATTCTAAACACCAAGGTCTGAAATCCTCCTTTTAGTGTATGTCCTAAAATGGTAGAATGATGATCATTTATATTTATTACTAAACAATATTACGTCCAAAAAGAGACTAGGTTGTCACACTCTAATCTTGACTACTCTAATATTGAAGTAGTAATGAATATAAGATCTTAAGAAAAGCATGCTTAACTTGGCAAATAAACTAAGTAGTACAGCTTCTTCTTAGTTTATTTGTTAAGTATTTGAGACAAGTAATTTTTCATGACTTGGAATCGGTTTTTAGGTGATCAATCTAAAAAGAGCATTAAGAACTTCTCAAACAAATAAAATTAACCAAAACACCAACTTGAATGATTAAAATTCAAATGAAATTATAATGAAGAAAGAAATACAAACATACCATAATCCAAATGAAAGTTGGAGGAGCATTAGGCATCCATCCAAAGATTAGATGCTTTAAGTTCCCAAATAGGATACAAAATTATGTTTTTGCACCTATTTTGCCAACTCCATTCTCCTCTTGAATTACATGAAAAACTGAAATACATGATCAACTTTCAAATGAAATTTTTAGGAGCATGAGCCATTCATCCAAGGATTGGATGCTCTAAGTTCCAAATGAGATTACAAAATGGATTTTTGCATCTCATTTGCCTTTTCTTTCTCCTCTTGAACTATAAATTAAAAACTATAAAACTTACTTAAAAAGAACTTCTATGAACTAAGAAATAAGAAGAGATAATTGTGTTTCTACTTAAGGGAAGAATTCTTGTTTGCACCGCTCAGCAACTGACCAAACCCTTCAGCATGGGTTTGGTCACTTGGTTAAGTAGATTGGTCACCTCCTTAAGCTTGACTCATCAAGGCTAGTTTTGAGATATGGGACTAGCTATAGTGAACTACTCCTGAAAATCCTATGGTGGACTACTTGAGCACATATGTGGCACCGCTAAGCTGCCTGCTTGAACAGATTTGACTATGCTGACTGAGGCGTGGCTTGGTGCTTGATAACCTGGTCAAGTGTCTGTTCACCGCTGAGCACACATGTGTCACCGCTGAGCTTCCTGCTTGAGCAGCTTGGGCGTGTGTCAGGCTTGTGTCTGACCGTGCCAAGCTTGTGTTTTGACCATGTCAGGCTTTGCTTGGTGCTAGGCTGAGCGGTCAAGCAGGTCCACTAAACTACATGCTTGAGCAACTTGGTATGTGCTAGGTTGGTTTGACTGAGCCAGGTTGGGTCTGATCGTGCCAGGCTGGTGTCTAGGTCATCTCAGCGTGGCATGGTCCACGCTAAGCTGCATGCTTGAGCACCTTGAGTTTGACTTCTTTTTCTTCTTAAACCCTAAGCATGATAATATCTCTCACTGTCTCACATCCATTTCTCTGCCTATATGACACACAATGAGCACGAAAAATATGCCACTTAGCAATTCTAAAAATGAATGAATTAATGTATGTGGCATGGTGTAAAAACACAATTTATATAAAAAAGTTGTTTGACGCCCAGTTAATCAATTAAGTGCCCTTTTAATCCATTAACGGACTGTTGAGAATAACTGAATTATGTTTTTCAGTTATCTGTTAAAACTGATTTCACGTTAATTGATTAACGCCTTGCTTAATCGATTAACTGACATATTTTTCAGCTAAGAGATTAAATGGTAAACTACCTATATGTTATGATTATCAACTATACATGTTTTACCATTATATTATGCCTAAGATGCACAAATAACATGTATGATTAATGCATGAACATATAATAATCTAGATGGCATGTCTCATGTAAATGATATGATTATTTTTAGGACTTGTGAGATTTGAACTAGGTTTACCTAACCTAGACTCAATAACTAAAACACATATCTAAGACTACCAATGATGACTCTATTTATGACTCCAGTCTAGACATGAAGCTCTTGAGTCCTTGGCATGTTGATTTGTTGAGTTATCTTCAAGCTTTCACTAAATCATTGTCTTCATCAAAACATAGGCAATTTAATAGTGCTATCTTGACACTTTGCACTTTCACTAGCCAAACATGAAGTTGGGTTCAAATGGGTGTATAAGAGGAAGCCAAAAGTATCAGAAAAATAATGGAAAAAGTTCAAGGCTCGACCTATAGAAAAAGGGCATTCAAAGTAGAAGAAGATCAAATACAATAAGATTTTCTTACTTGTGATGAGACACACTTCTATCGAGATAGTGTTTACATTTATAGCCAGTTGTGATATGCAATTAGAACAAATGGATGTGTGAATGTGGCCTTTCTCCATTGTGAGTTAGAGAATAATATTTACATGACACAACCAGAAGAGTTTAGTATAGTTGGATAGAGTACTTAGTTTGTAAGTTGAAGAAGTCTCTATATGGGTTGAAACAGTCTCCCATACAGTGGTATAAGTGGTTTGATACTTATATGTTGAAGCTTGGTTACAAGCATTGTGAGTTTGATTATTGTGTTTAAATGAGAAGCCTTGATGATGACTCTTTTATTTTTCTGCAACTTTATGTAGATGATATGTTAATTGTTGCTAATCATTTGAGTGATATCAATGAGCTGAAAGTCATCTTGGGCAAGGAGTTTTTAATGATAGATTTAGAGGTTTCTAGGAATATTTATGGGATGGAGATTCATATGGATAAGGCAATTATAAAACTATGGCTCTCTCAGCAAAGCTGTGTTGAAAAGGTCTTAGAGAGATTTGATAAGAGCAATGCTAAATAAAGTAGTTAGCAATATATTGGAAAATCACTTCAAGCTTTCCCTAAATCAATGTCCAAAGATAGATAAAGAGAAGTACATGTCAAAAGTTTCATATGCCAGTGCAATGGATTGTTTAATATATGTTATGATTTGTACTATATCGGACTTGACACATGCAATTAGTCTAGTGCGCAAGTACATGTTGAAACTGAGAAATCAATATTGGGAAGCACTCAAATGCATTTTTAGATATTTGAAGGGGACCACAGTTTGACAGTCAAAAGAATATTCATTCAGTTATTGTTTATATTGATTTGGACTATGGAGGAGACTTAGATGATAGAGGGTTCGTAAAGGGTTTGTCTTCACCCTTGTAGGCGGACCGATCTGTTGAAGCTTCTAAGGAAGCCCTATGGCTGATGAAGTTGGTAAATAAATTAGGCATTGAGCAAGATGGAGTTCCAATGTATTGTGACGATCACAATGTTATCTTCTTCGCAAAGAATCATGTGTATCATGCTAGGACTAAGCATATTGATGCAAGATTTCATATCAGAGATTTGGTGGCTTGTAGGCATATACTGTTACAGAAGGTTCAGACTTCATAAAACACAATTGATATGTTAACCAAGTCGGTTATCATAGACAAGTTCAGACATTTCCTAAGCTTGCTCAATATTCACTGATGCTAAACTATGGATTGTCCCAACCCAATGATAGAAGATGGAGATTGACGATATTCGTCAAGATGAAGATTTTTATGTAATGGCTCATAAAACAACAATACAAGTTATAGATTTGGGCTGATGTTAAGGAGTTGAGGTAGAGATTTATATATTTATGTGTTATGTAGACCAAAAGGAAGAAGAACAATAACTATAAACAAAAACCATTATTCTCTAATGCATGGTAGTAGCATCTCAATGCTTCGGATACGTAGGCACAAATTGGTTGAACTCTATCACGAAATTCATTGTGCTATTATCTCTTTTCGTTATTCTCTTTTATATTTGATTGTCCGTTTGTTTTCAACTCACTTAATAAAATTTATTGCTTTTACAATAGCAGTTGTAAAATGCAAGTATAAAAGTATTCTTACACGTGGTGTGTAAAAGTATACTAAATCTATTTTTTTCCTAATAATTTGATAAATTACATATATTTAGTTAAATAGCTGTGCGCATTAAATGTACCAGTTCCTTTACATTCATTTGAGGTTAATAAAATGTAGTAAATAAAAAGAAATCATAATTAGTTGGAAGAGACACATGTTAATTTAGAAAGAGTAAAATGAAAGATATAATAATATCAATTATAATTATTAATCAGTTACTTGGACATGCATGGTTCACTCACATAAAACATTAGAGTCTCACATAATTATGCTCAAACGCCCAGTTCATAAGGAGAAATATGCGCTAACTAATTGTGTGATCCTACCTCTACGCATCTCAAACATCTAGATGCATACAAAAACACTATAAATACCATCACACACACGATGAATAAGACCCACCAACAGCACCAACTTAATCTATTGTTCTTGTATTGCTTCTAAATTTACCCAACAATTAATCATGAACCAGCAAAACTTCAATGCAGGCCAGGCTCAGGTGAACGCACAAATTTCCAATGTGAATATTTATCTTTTCAATTTGGAGATGCTAATCAGCTTATAATTTTTTTGTTATGATTAGGCTAGGACTGAAAATTCTATGCAATACGCAAAGGAGAATGCATCAGCAGCTGCAGATAGGGCTCATGCAGCAGCTAACACATCAGGAGATACCGCTCAACAACACAAGGATGAAGCTGCTGGTTTTCTCCAACAGGTTCCTACTTTATCACTATTTTGAGATATTGGTTAAGAAATTAAAAATGATTTTTTTTATATTGGAAAGTATTGTTCTAATACATTGAGAATGATGTTGGAGGAAGAGTATAATTTATTATTACATGGTGCAGTTGATACAAAGATGAAATCTCCTATTTATACTAGTGTTATGGAGATTCCTAGGATAGAGCATAGATCTATTATTTCAAATCATGTTTCATACAATATCTCATGCCAATAATAATGAAGAAAACAACAACAATAATGAATATTTAAAATATTTAATTAACATGTCATGTTTTCTATTGGTACAAATGAATCATTATCTAAGACACCTTATCTCTATTCCATATGTCTTGTTTCCACTTGAAATATTTTTTGATACCCCTCCACTAAGAACTTATATTATTACATAGTTACAAATGAGACCCCACTTAATTCATTATGTAACTCGGTCTCCTATAATATTTGCAACTTATTTCATAACCCCCAAAGAAAATTCTAAACTGCATTGTAAAGTAGTGGATTTAATTTTCAATAAAAATTTATCCATTTTATATTTTTAAGGATACTGATTAACAAGATCCTTGTATAAATTATATCTTTTGTGTTGTAGAGTGGGGAGCAAGTGAAGTCCATGGCTCAAGGTGCTGTGGATACTGTGAAGCACACACTTGGAATGGACAAAAAGTGAAACAACTACTATAGTTGTTCATTTGTGAAAGTGTTAGAGTTTGCTTTCAAATGGAAGATAATTATAAGTTTCTTTTATGTTAGGGCTTGCTTTCCCTAGTTGTTAGGGATTAGCAAAATAAGTATCCCTTGAATTTGTTGTTTAGTTTAAGAAGGCCAATATTATAAGTAATAAAACACTGCTTGTTATAGAGTTAAGCTTTCTAGCCTATTGGTTGATGTAATAATAGCTTAAGACATGCAATGCAAAATTTGATGATTTATATGTATCTTGCACTTATATCTCTTCAACAAGCCCTACTGCTTAATATGTTTTTTTCTTAGGAATTACTTATCCAATTTTTCCTCCATTTTTGTCATAGTCATCAATAAAACAACACCTTTATGTACATTATTCTTTTTTCCTCAATTTTTCAACTATTTATTTGTTAGTAATTGAGGGTTAGTATCACTACAATGGAAAAGTTAGTTGTCCTTTGACCTTGAGATTTTGATTTTAAATCCTAAACATATTATCTTTACTCTGGAGAGTATGCTTTATATCTCTATTATTCTCGTTGTGAGAACTTTGTGTGTTAAGTCATCTTTTATATTTATTTGTTACTAATTAAACTTCAAACAAAAAATAAAAAGAAGAATGAAAAATCAAAGGCCAGCCAAAAAAGTTTAATGGGACGACATAGCACCTTTCTTACAACACAAGGTTATAAAATAGATGAGATACGGTTGAACTTATTTTTCTATATTCTTATAATTTTGTTATTGCCCATTTTCCTTTTTCATTTATTCTTTTGTTGAATGGTTCTCTCTCTTTGATAATTTTGAGGTTTTTTGGACAAGAGAATAACTTATTCTCCTGATCTCTTCATCTTTTGATTAATAAAGTTATTATTACTCATAAAAAAGAAGGTCATAAAATAGAATAAAGTCTATTATTATATATGATGTCTCGCGTCAATAAAAATATATTATGTTAATTAAAAAATTTAAATTTTTATTATTAATTTTTTTTTTGCTTTATTACAACATCTGAATGGTGGTGATATGTAATTAAATCCTCATAATTATTTAAATATTTTTACATCTCTAAATAACAGAGATGTCTCCTTAATAGTCATAAAGATACTCTCTCCTTGACACTGATTCTAAAATCTTATTTTCGAATTTTATTTCCCATAAATATAAGTTTTTATCATTTATAAGTATTAATAAATAATTTATACCAAATATAATCATAATAATTACACTTTACATTTATTACTCAATGCATATTGTAAAGATTTAACTTTTCTAATAAATCAATGCTCGGTTAATATGGAACATTTACCTATATTTGTTTATAAATTTGAGGATAATACCTATTTTTGCCTACTTAGTATTAATTAAGAAAATGTAGCTTCTAATGAGGGAGGAGGAGTGAGTCATTTATTGTCATTGCCTGCAATAAGTAGTAAACGAGCTCCAAAGGGTTAATAATTGTAGGATAATATATATACATGTATATATTATTCATACAGAATTTCACTCATCCTACCTATTTCTTATCATTTAATATATTTTAACTCACTCAAATGAACTTGCTCCTCTACCAACGTGTGTTGATTCAAGTGGCACATGTTTGATTCCCCTTAAGCAAGAACCCGGGTTCGAGTCTTGTGGATGGAAAAAATGCTCGTTGGGAGAGTTAGCCCCATGTACCTGTGGATGTTCCCGGCTCGGACAGGATTGTCTCCAGTGCGAGGATACCTGTGGGACAATGTAATATTATATATAATTAATAATTTATTATAAATATATAATTATATAAAAATACATAATTGTATAATTATACTATGACAAACTAAGAGAAGTGAATTAGTTTTGCTAACCATTTGCTCTTTTTCTAAAAGTTAAAATCAGAAGTGGAATGGAAAATGAATGTAAAGGACAAATGTTACATAATGAAAAAGTAAAGGATAAAGAAAATTGCACCATAATATATCTTAGTTCATGTTCACCAACCGAAGGCTACGTCCAATCCTCCTTACTTGTATAAAGTGATTTTGACTAGGCAATTTGAGTATCAAGTATAAATCTCACATCAAGATTCTCTCAAATTGATCTCTCAAATTCCATGATGAGAAAGAACATCATTTTCTTGTCTTACAAGTACTTTCATCAAACCTTATGGTGATTCTTATTTGGCTAAGTATGATTCAAGTGATTTCAAGTGTAATTCGTTTCTCACTCTTAGGATGTTATTTATAGAGTTTGAAAGGTTCTTAAGTGCATTCCAAGATGTACAAGTTATTTGAGAAGGGACTGGTTCGTTTGAAAAGATATTGGTTGAGTTTCAAATTTTATACTATAGTAACAAAACACAATAATCCATCGTTTGGTCATGGCCGATAATCGATTATTGAATCTCTATTATCCAACAGAGTAATCAATTACTAATATTTATTAATCGGTTATTGACCCATTTTTCTATCGAATAATTTGTTACTCTATGCCAAGTAATATATTACTTTGTTTCATGTAACATCTTTAGAGTAACGTGTTATTCTGTTCCAATTAACCTATTATTTAGTTTCTAAAAAGTAACTTTTAGAACCTTGTAACTCATTTTTGTCATTTTAAAAATTTATCAAAACATTTGAAAATTATTTTAAGAGCATATGTATTAAAAAGTAAAGATTTGACTTAGTGAGGATTATAATTATTCTATAAATTGTTTGCTTTCCATGCATCAAGGTCTTTAATTTTTTTTCTTCCTTTTAATAATATTGGCTTCTTCATCAAAGGAAAAAGCACTTCTTCACAAATTGTATATAATTAATAATATGCATAATTATATTGGAGTAATCCCTCTATTTTTTAACTAGAATATATTAGAGGAATTTATTAGTTTTTCTTTATGTTTTTAATATTAATTAAATCATCTGATTCACTTTCTAGATTATCTCGGGTTAACTAGTTTAATCCAATCAAACTAGAATTTTCACGGTCTATAACAATCCAATCTCTTATTTGGTTAAGAGGGCATTTACAAGCCGATCAACATCTGGACCGGTCAAAGCATATGGTACGGTCCTCATATCTAGGAGTGTAAGTGGTTATGGTTTAACTACGAAACTCATAGAACTAAACTGAACCAAACCACAAAATATGATTTAGTTCCTTTTCGCGGTTCGATTCGATTATTTTTTTAAGGAACCATTTGTGTTTAGCTCGGTTCATTGTTTTAGAAATTTAGGAACCGCTGAAACTGAACCGCATATTAATATTGTATTATTATTTAAATTCTTCAACCATTTTTGTGGCTTAAATTATCAATTTCGTATGAATTGTAACGTTATATTGTTACTAAATTTTTATTATGTTAGTTCTATATATGCTACTACTTACTAAATTGTTATATATATATATATATATATATATGATATTTTTTTTTAGTATTATGATGATTTGTAATATATCTTCTAATTTTTGAAAACATATCTTCTAAATTTCATGGTAGTGGATATGAAAGTAAGATATACTATAAATTGTTATACACGTATCACTATATATCTTATTAATTGTGAATTTTAATGTTATAAAGAGAGATATTTTTATCGGCAAAAGAAAAAATCTTTATTAAAAGAAAATAATAGTTACAAAAGCTTCAAAGGAAAAACAAGTGAAGAAGACAACAACCAATTACAAATCCTCTTGAAGACAAGTAATTGAGTTAGAAATCTAGCCCGAATAAGAAAAAGAATCCTTGTCTATCTAATCCTTGATTCAAACTCAAGATTTAACCCTAGCATATTCAAGAATTTTTTGAGTAAAGGTTTGACATGGTTAAAGATAAAATCATTTCTAGAAAGCCAAATAGCCTAAGTCGTAGCTAACCAAATGATACTCCAAAAATCCGAATAACGGTTGTTAGGAATCATGCTCGTATGAGTAATAAAGTGGTGTATGGGTTGAGAAGAAAGCGTTATGCTGATGTTCAACCAATTGTAGAGTAACTGCATAAGTGAAATTGCAAGTAAAGAAAAGATACTGAGAAGTTTTTACATACTCATTGTAAAAGGGACATAAGAGACCTCCTTCGAAAGATAAGGGAACCCCCACCCCCTCTTGAGAAGTGCGTCCAAAGTAGGTATATCCTAGAAGAATCTCCAAGCAAAAGTAGTAAAGTTTAGCGGGGCTTTTGATTTTCAAAGTAGGCGGAGGTGGTTGCTAAATTGTGTTGACTGATGGTGTTGCTGAGTGAGAAGAGCATAAGTAGATTTGATTGAGTACTAGTTGGATTTGTCATGGTTTCACTCTCATGAATTAGTAGTATTTTTCCTTAGCATAGCTTTATAGAGGGATATTGAATTGAGTGGAATGAATTGTTGGGTTTATTCAAGTGTGAAGTCTCACATTCGATATGAGGGTAAAAGTGAATGAATTTATAAGTGGAAAATGCTCATGGTACTGATGCCTTAAGTTTTGGTTCAAAACGTGGTGTCTCACTTATGACTCTTTACTCTTCCTATACCCTGGTCCCTGGTAACAATGGAACTCCCTGGTGGTTAGAGGTTCCTCGGTCACAGTCTAGTCCAACGTGAATAAATTACAGAGAAGAACTACCCTTTTATATAGAAAACACATAACTTGTCAAAATGACCTACTAACATAACAAATTAACTACCTATCTTCTATTAATGATTTTGGGCCTAAAATATATTTCAACACCTGCCCTCAAGTTAGAGAGTGAATGTTGACAACTTTCAACTTAAACAAAAGATGATTGAATAAATAAGACTCCAAAACCTTTGTTAATCGATCTTGGATCACTTTGTAATAATAGAACCTTTAATGATTTCATTTTGCACAACAACATAAGTTGAGACTCGGAGGTAGAAGATATATCTCTAGAGGGAGGCACTGATGATGTTAACATCAAAATCTCTGCAACTATATTGGCCCAACAATAAACCATTATAAAAGTAAGGAAGAAACTGGCTTTCAAAGGAATTGTAGTGCCAATTGTTGTAGGCTCACTTCATCAAGAAGAATATAATGAATATGGACAATATTTGTCTCAAGAATATCAAAACCTTAAAAAGAATATGATGAAACATAAGCAATATTTGCCTCAATAATATCAAAAGAAGAATATGATAAAATACGAACAATATTTGGTCAAGAATAATGTAATAAAATATGAGCAATATTTGACTCAAGAATATCAAGAAGAATTAAGATAAATAAATGATATGAAGATTGTAAAAGAGAATGATAAAGAAATAGAGAAGAGAAAGAAACTTGTTAAAGGAATTGTAAGGGCTAGAGATGTTGTAAATAACTCTAGTTCCTAAGCAACTTCAACATGTCCACTAATTTTTGCAATAACTTGAAGCGCAAGCTTCAGATGAGCACCATTGTGCTTAAAATTCCCACCACCAGCCATCTCGATTGGTTCTTTGTTTTGTGAAGTGCTGGACATCACGACTTCACACCTAAATTACTCCTCTATTTTGTAGTATCATGCAACGTTTGGTGATGGGTTTGTGGAGGCAACCAGATCAGAGGCAAGAGAAGCATCAACTATTGTGGTCGACATGATACGACAGAAGAAGATGGCTGGTCGTGCACTCCTTCTTACCGGTTTACCGTTGGGAATTTGGTGATGAGGAAGAAGAAAGAAAATGTATGAGGAATAGATAATTCCTCTTGTTATTTATGAAGTTCCAACAATTTTGATACCATATTAGAAAAAGCAATAAGAAAAAATAGTGTATATTTCATTGATTGAATTTAATGAATAGAGTGATATTGAATTGAATGAATGAATTACGAAGAAGAACTATATTTTTATATAGAAAACTTATAATTTATCAAAAATGATCAACTAACATAAAAAGTAATTACCTATCTTTTATTAATGATATTGGGTCTAAAATATATTTCCTCATTAAGCTCATAGTTACATAATTCATTTTGCTACTCTATGCATATGAAATTCATTTTGCTACTCACCGGGCTCGTCATAGGTCAGATTGCATGCACTGATGCCTTATATGGTTGAAGGATTTGGTGAAGTAATCGTACTTCATACCGGGCTCGTCATAGGTCAGATTGCATGCACTGATGCCTTATATGGTTGAAGGATTTGGTGAAGTAATCCATGCACTTAAAGGAAAGATTCCAGTTTTTCTAGCGGAACTGTTGAAGCATACTAGGCTCGAAAATAATAATAGCGTGGTTGAAAATTGTTAAGCACTTTAGTCTATATACTAACAATATACTCATACATTTGCACATGCACTTTTGTACTAGTTTTAAAAAATATATTTAATATTTATAGTTAAGTAAAAAATATAAGTTGTTAGTTAAATGAGACATGTATTAGTTTAATAATACAATATAAATATTAAAGTTGTATCACTTGTATGAGTTGAAACAAGAAATATTTATGTAAGTCAAAATAATTATAATATAAAAACAAAAGATTAATGTTAACGAACAATTTAAAGTGATAAATCTTAATGACATAACTAACATTGTTGATATTGACTCTCATCAATAAATTAAACTTCAGTTCAAAATCTTTGTTTCTACGTAATTGTTTGTAATTCATTACACGTGAGGACTTCGGATAATAAGCAGATTAACAAGAAAGTTTCCAACAACTAACAATGTGAAAAACAACAAAATTTAACGAACATAAATGAGTGCACAAACTAAGTTTACAATATACATTTATATAACAACAAAATCTATAAAATCTACCATGGATTTGTAAATCTTGATGACAAATTAGTTGTTGTATTTTGGATTCTAGACTCTACTATTAAAATATACCATCATTACATTTCAAGATGTACATCTATGTGATTTTTCATGTGGGTAGGTAGTTTTATATGGGTCAATTAACTTTGTTGAGAGAAGTGCGGAGAATTTGGGAAAATACTTTAAGGAAGTTATTTTGTGAACAAACTTATTTTGTAATCTATCATTATGCATTAAGATCTTTTTCACAATAATTAAAAGGAAGTTTTTATACCTGAAAAATCTTATATGATCTTAAAACTATTAAAATAGTGCTTTCAAAAACCAACATCTTGAATAATTATATGTGCTTATTTAACGGACTAAGATAAAGTGATTTTATTGTTACCTAGTTAGTGGAAGCTTGGAAGGTGACTTATTCTCCTTAATATAATAATGGTTTAATGTAACTGTTAACGATGTAGGGTTAGCAATATGGGTCAGCCTGACCCGGCTCGCCAAAATATGGGTTAGTCCAACCCTTATTGCTAAAAGGGCTCAAAATGCTAGCCCAATCCATATTTGGCAAGGCTAGTAGGCCGGCGGGCTGGCCCGTTTTCTTAACAAACAAAACTTTCACATCACTACTATGGATATGTAATAACTTATCTTTCACTCTAACACCTTCAACCTTTTTCCTGGAATTTAATCGCAAAGAGTTCACATCAAATGAGCTTATGTTTAGTGATGATAATTTATTTGTGATATATTCCCTACTATCTTCCACAGCTGAATTCATGGAATAAAAGCAACTAAATGTTACAGAAACAAAAAATAACACTTCAAATATGCAATACCCTTCAACAACTAAGATTACCATTCACCATAAAAAAAATCTTCTAACATCACTAAATTTCATGAACAGGCACCAACTAAGTAGAATCCCTTATACATGTTATGTTCTTTTTAATGATGGCCCGCCGGGCCAGCCCGATCCTCCATGGTCCGTCTAAAAAATGGGTTTCCAAATTAGGATGAATATGGATTTTTGGGCTAAAATCCTCAGCCCGACCTGCTAAAAATGTTATCCAAACGGGCTGGTCCGTCGGGCCAAGCCCGTATTGCCATCCATATTCATATGGTTACAATTGTCCAACATCAAAATAATTGATGGGCTTTAGACATTGATGGTTGAGAGTAAACTTCAAGAGAGTTGGTTCGCTTCTCTTTTTATACATGCATAACATGATATAGTTGGTAGTATCCTAGTTATTAAAAAAATCATCAATAAATTTATAATTTCATTATTATTTGATTCAAAAATAAGATTAGTACAAAAATACATATTATTATTATTTGACTTTAAAATAACTACAAATAATATGTTATGATTCTTATTGTTACTATTTTAATATTGCTATAGTAACATTATATTATAATATTATAGTCAAACATTAAACTGTAAATAAATATATTTATAATGAGCATTCCCTAAAATTAAGGAATAAAAAAACCAAATAAATGTAAATCAAATATGTGTTATAATGCATACAACTTTTTATATCTTATGATTGCTTTTAATAGAATAGAGGTCGAATAATCAATTACATGATCACAATTAAATCAAATTAAAGATATTTTTTTTCATAATTTTGATAAAAATAAGAATATTATTGTCTTAATTTTAGATTGAGGTTGTTTGTTTTTTATAATATGGATTTGATGTTTTAATATTCTGAGTTCCTAAAATCATAAATAATAATTAAAACTAATTTTAATATTAATAATTTTAGCCAATAGTATGCCTTATTTTTTTACGCATTGCATAGGGAAGCATATCCCTTATATTTTTAAATAGGTATCCTCATTTTTTTTTAATTCTATAATTTCATCCTTATGCATTAAATTAAACCAGTGTGAATAGATTTTTCAAAGATTTTTAAAAATAAAATTGTCAAAATTAATACAACTAACAAATAAGATGAAAATTTGAAAAATTCAACAATGTATGAAATAAAGATAAAGATATTGATTACTGGAAAAAAATTATAATTTTGTACTATTATTATCCTATGATGATCAATCATATATTATGATTCATCCGCTATATACGAATCATAATTGTATAGATTGCTTACCAACTAATGCATACAATTATTTATTTGATGAGTATAAAATTAATTAATATATTTGACTATTTAATATAATAAATTAATTGTCTATAATTTCACTTTTTTATCTGAACCAAAAAATCGAACTATTCTATTTCTTTACGACATAAAAAATAGAATTACTTAAATATTTCCTTATCAATATAATTGTAACTATGTATTAAGTTTACAATGTTAAAATAATTATGTAATATGCTCAATAAATCAAATACATTATAGAATGAATGTGTTATATTATCATCTTAATATATTTTACCATTTAACTTAATTGAGTAATTGTGTATAATTTTATTTTTGTAACTCATCCAAAAAAATTTGATTTTTTCTATTTCATTATGGCATTAAAAATTAAGATAATAATATTCTTATTTTCATAATTTTAATAAAAATAAAAATATTATTATCTTAATTTTAAAGTGAGGTTGATTATTTTTATAATATAAATTTGATGTTTTAATATTCCGAATTCCTATAATCATAAATAATGATTAAACTTAATTTTAATATAAACAATTTTAGCCAATATTATGCCTTATTTTTTACGCATTCCATAGGGAAGCATATCCCTTATATTTTTAAATAATTATGTTCACTTTTTTATTATTTTATAATTTCAACCTTATATATTAAAGTAAACACGTGTGAATAGATTTTTCAACGGTTTATAAAAATAAAATTGTCAAAATTAATTAAACTAAAAAATAAAATGAAAATTTTAAAAAATTCAACAATGTATGAAACAAAGATAAATATATTGATTAAGGAAAAAAAAAATTCTACTATTATTGTCGTATAATGGTCAATGATGTATTATGATTCATCCGCTATATACGAATCATAATTGTATAGATTGCTTGTCAACTAATCGTATTAATTTATTTATTTGATGAGTATAAAATTAATTAATATATTTGATAATTTAATTTAATTAATTAATTGTCTATAATTCTATTTTTTATATCTGAAACAAAATATTGAACTATTCTATTTCTTTAGGACATAAAAATAGTATTATTTAAATGTTTCTATATTAATATAATTATAACTATGTATTACGTTTTCAATGTTAAAGTAATTATGTAATATGCTCAATAAATCACATACATTATGGTTGAATGTGTTATTTCATCATTTTAATATATTTTACCATTTAACTTAATTGTGTAAGTGTGTATAATATCATTTTTTTAACTGATCCAAAAAAATTGAAATTTTCTATTTATTTATGGCATTAAAAATAGAATTATTTAATTAATTCTTCATCAATATAATTATAGTTGTGCATTAAATTTCCAATGTTAAAGTAATCATATAATATGCTCACTTAATTACACATGTTATGGAATTGAATGAATCAAGACAAATTATAGCTTAATGGATATTGCTCAATTAATATTACACAAATTTATTAATTATAATTTGTCAAATTTATATTCCATTTTTATAACTCGTCCATAAATTCAAACAAAATAGAATATAAATTAAATTAAATATTAATATTCTATAAATTTATTATATACAATTCTGCAATTTAATATTCATAATGTGCATTGCTTAAAATTAGGAAATTAAAAATAATTTAATCCAAATTTAAATTAAATCCATTGATTATCACAATTAAATCAAATTGCTTTAATATTTTGATTGTTACATCCTATTAAAGATTAAAGAGAAATTCAATACAAAAAATAATAAAAATCAAATCACAAAATTAATTTTGGGAGCCATTGTTTAATTTTTAGATAACAGATTAAAATGCATTTAAAGGACATCATGTCTAATAATTTCGACTTCTAAAGTGTAACTACCAATTGATTAATCGTGTATAATGTCATTTTTATAACTGATCATAAAAATTTGAACTTTTATGTTTCTTTATGACATTAAAAATAGAATTATTTAATTATTTCTTTATCAATATAATTATAATTGTGCATTAAGTTTCTAATGCTAAAATAACTGTGTAATATGCTCAACTAATCATATACGTTATGTAATTCAAAATCAAGACAAATTATAGGTTAAAAGTTCCAAATATAAACAAATTATCCATAATGATGTAAAATATAATATAAATGGAATTAAATTGTCTTTAATGTTTATGACTGATATTATGATAATATTTACTATGATTAATTTGATAAAATATACATGTTTGACAATTAAACACGACAAATTATTGAGGATGAGAAGAAAAAAGATTAAAGATTATTCTTATTAATATAAGTTTGACACATTCGGATAGTAAAAAAATAACTTTGAATGAAAAATGACGAACACATAATAAAATTAAAGATATTATTCTTACGCAGATAGTGAATGTAACCTCTAATAGTTGTATTCCATGATGTGAAGTTTCTCTTCTGCAAATGGCGTAACAAAGAACATGGCCAATTCTTATTTCCTGCTTTAGAAAAATCACCACATAGAGTAAAAATATTTTAACAAATATCGTGTGAGAAAAATGAAGTTTTTATTATAGTATGCCGAGAAAAATAAAGTTTTTATAGAAGGCAAAAAAGATATTATCTTTTGATACTTTTTTGGTGTAAGTGAGTGGAATGTTGAAGAAGTTGAAATTTTTTACCTTTAGGGATAAAGAATATTGCATGAGTAAAATAATATATATGTATAAAATGATATAATAAACCAATTATATCTACCAACAAATAAAAAATGAAAATGACATAAAATTGTACCTGTGAGTTGGTTTGACAGTTGAAGATCATAGATTTATTTAACAAAAATTGAAAAAAATGGGAAATGTAGTTAAGACAAATATATTCTTATAACTATTACAAATACTACCAAGTAGTAAGTATCAATATGTTGATATATAGTACTAGAATGTACAAATTTAGTTATGAGAATGATGAAGTAAAAAATGAAATAGAAAAGTAAAATCATACCTAAGTTGGTGAAGACGATAGATTTGTGGAACAAAAATTAGAAGAAAAAAATAGTTATGAGAATGACGAAGTAAAAATGAAAAGACCAGAATATCAAATTTGTGAGTTTCTTTGACATTTGAAAATGAAGAAGTAAAAAAATGAAAATAATAGAAAATGATACATTTGAGTTGGTTTAGGTTGAAGTAGAAGATTTGTGAACAAAATTTGGAAAAAATGAGAAATAGTGTGTAATTTGAGTAGAGAGAATGTGAAGGAAAATATATTTTCAGAATTTTAAAGTCATTTGTCAAATATATCCAAATGAAGAGTGTCTAGTTTATGAATTTCAATAGACTATCAATTTTACAAAAAAACCTTACTTTGTATACTTATCACAAATGAAGAGTGTTTGATAATTTTGTAATTACAACAACCCTAAAAGTGCAAAGTGTCAAAGATAGCATTAGCAATGCTTTGCCTATGTTTTGATGAAGACAAAGTTTTATTAAAGCTTGAAGATGACTCAACAATCAACATGTCTTGAGCTCATTGGTCATATCTAGATTAGGATATAAATAGAGTCATTTTTCTAAGTAGTCTGGGATGTGTGCTGTAGTAAGTGAATATAGGTGAGGTGAACCTAGGTACAAGTCTCTCAAGCCATTATAATTGTCATATCATATACATGAGACATATCATCTAGTTAATTGTATGTTTATGCATTAATCATACATGTTATATGTGCATATTAGGCAAAATATAATTGCTAAAACATGTATAGGAGTTAAGAATAACATATGAGAAGTTTACCTTTTGAACCACGTATCTTAATATGCTAGTTAATCAATTAACATGGTAACTTAATCAATTAACTCAACTATTTTTCTGTTATATCAGTGTTTATGTTACAACTGGTTTCTGTTTCTGTTCTATTGCACTAGTTAATGGATTAACAGGATGCCTTAATCGATTAACAGGTCTGTTTTGTGTTATAACTGATTTTTGTTTTAACCGTTTAATTGATTGCAACGAATCCAACTGTAAAAACTGCCTAGTATAAATTGAGGTAACTTTTAGAAAATTGTAGTATTGCATTCCATTGTATAAGATTGTTTTAGAGAGCATATTTCGTTTTGCATTCTGTTTTTTCAAGAGAGTTGCATGTGTGAGGAAGAGAGTTACCATGCTTAATTGAGTTTTGATTTGCATACTGTTTTTCACATTCTTATGATCATCCTTATCTTGCTCACATGTTCATGCATTATTTGTAAAGATTGTTAGAAAGATATAATCGATTACTGTTTTTGATTAACTCACATGTTCTTGATGGCTTGAGTGAATTGTGAGTGGGTTAGTCTTTAGGTCTTTTACTTGTAATATTTCAAGCATTATTGTGCTTATAATACCTTGCTGTTGTAATATGTTTTTTGTGTATTTTGGATTGATCTCTTGGTGTCGTACCACCATAGAGATTGGGATTCTTCACCGAGACTAGGAGGTTTTGATTTGAGAACAAGAATCTTGGCTGAGGCTGTTTCGCGAGAAAGGTTTTCTCAGGCGATAGGTAGAGTCAAACCAAGGGTTAGGTGTTCTAGATTTCAGGAAAGAAGCGTCCTATGTTCTTATAATTGAATTGGTGTGTGTGATCATACGTATATTCAATATTTTGAAGAAGAAAATCTCCCAAGATCAGAAGGGGAGGCCTGGATGTAGTTTGCAGTGGACCGCAAAGGAACCAGGATAAAAACCATCTTTGCACGCTGTTCTCTCCTTAAATATTCTTTTCTTTTCTTGTTGTTTCAATTCGAGTTAATAGCTGATATTTTGCATAATTTTTCATTGCCATATGCTTATTAACATTGCTTAAAAATATCTACTTTATCTCTGTTCAATTGATTTTAAATAATTGTGCAATTTGCTGCTCTGATCATTCTGTTTTGTGTATGTGTTAATCGATTAAGACAATGTGTTAATCGATTAACTAGGCTGTTTCTAGAAGTGGGTTTTGGTTAGAGAAGCAGTGATTGATAACCGCTACACCTATTCAACCCCCCCCCCTCTTCTAGGTGTTTCAAGGCCACTAATACCTAACAAGTAGTATCAGAGCTAGTACGACGTGCTAGCTCAATCATATCCACGTGATCCTTAGGGAATTTAAATGGGTTTCACCAACCCCTTTGGCGGTGACGGTGCATCCATTCACCGCCCTCCCGTATTCAATAGCGAGGGATACGCCTACTGGAAAGTCTGAATGAAGATCTTCATAGAGGCTATTGATTCGGACATTTGGGAATCCGTAATCAGTGGTCCATTCGCCCCACTTCACTTAGTAGATGGCGAACCGAAAGAAAAGCGCAAAAGCTTATGGACCGATGAGGAGTGCAAGAAGGTTCAGTTCAACCTTCGCGCCAAAAATATAATTACCTCGACCCTATCTTACGATGAATTCTTTCAGGTGTCCCAATGTCGAAGTGCCAAGGAAATGTGGGACACTTTACAAGTGACTCACGAAGGCACTAGCGAGGTCAAGCGCGCCAGGCTGAACGCACTAACACATGAATACGAATTATTTGTATGTTACTGAGTGAATCAATTGGCGACATGCAAAGGCGGTTCGCTCACATTATTAATCATCTTATTGCTCTAGATAAAATGTTTACCAGGGGAGAAGTCACTAATAAAGTTTTACACTGTCTTGACATGAGATGGCAACCTAAAGTGACGGCAATCATGGAGTCCAAGGATCTAGATTCCATGTCATTGGCAACACTATTCGGAAAGCTTCAAGAGCATGAGATGGAGCTTGGACGTCTGACCATGCATGAGAAGTCTGATCGGAAAAAGAAAGGAGTATCTCTTAAAGCTACAACATCACAACCCACTGAAGAGATGGACAATGACGACTCTGACTCAAACATTGATGAAGAAACGCTAAACCTTCTTGTGCGAAAATTTCGAAAGTTTCTAAAGAAGAAAGGAGGATTTAGGCGATTTCAAAAGAAAGAAGCGCGAGAATCAACTAAGAAAGGCAAGAATAAGGAGCGCTTCACTTGCCATGAATGTGGTAATGCCATGAATGTGGTAAGCCGGGTCACATGAAGTTTCAGTGTCCCACTTACTTGAAGAAAGTTGATTCAGAGAAGAGTACTCCCCGGGACTTCAAATCGAAAAAGGCATACATTGTTTGGGATGCACAGGAGGAAGAAACAACATCAAGCACCTCGGATGAAGAGGAGACCGCCAAGCTATGACTTATGACCATAACAGATGAGGCTTGCGGATCAGGTAGTAAGGATGCTACAAATGAGGCATATTCTGACACATCATCCTCTTTTGATGATTCTCCCTCGTATGATGTTTTATATGATGCTTATGTTGAGATGCATGAAAAGCTTAAGAAATTATAAAAAATTAGTGCTGATAGAAAAAGAATAATTTTGCTAAATGATCATAAAATAATTCAACAACAAAAAGAATTAGATGGGCTAAAATTGGAAAATGAAACTTTAGATCTAATTTTTTCTTGTACTTCATGCGATTGCTCTAAAAATAATTTATGTCAAACAACTACTTGTGAGTCTTGCGAGGACTTGAAAAATGAAAATTTCAAACTAAATGAAAAACTCACAAAACTTACAAATAGTACACTGGATTAGGGTATGTTCCCCCATCCCATAGAAATAGACCATATAGGAAACCTCTAACTCGTCCAAATAAAAAGTCTAATAAGAAAATTAGAGTTCATACATGTTTCTATTGTGGCACATATGGCCACACCTCTCATTCCTGCTACATCAGGAGATATGGGATACCCAGTGGTGTTTACGCTTGGGTAAGAAAGGGAGATAACTCCCTTGTTACTAACAGAAAAGAACCCAACATAATTTGGGTACCTGAAACTAGTAGGTGATCTATTTTGCAGGTATGTCTATGAACACATGGGCAACATTGGTAAATTGATAGCGGATGTTCGAGACACATGACTGGAGACAAGTCAAAATTCCTAGACTTATCATTAAAAGAAAAAGGTTTCGTCACTTATGGAGATAACAACAAAGGAAGAATCTTAGGCACCGGGAAGATTGGCAACTCAACCCATGCTATAATCGAGAATGTTCTATACGTACAAGGTTTGGAGCATAATCTATTGAGCCTCAGCCAACTATGCGACAAAGGTTATCGTGTGTCATTTGATTCTGATTGTTGAATAATTCGTGAGTATTATCTAATAATGAAAAATTTGTCAGATATCGTGTAAATAATATTTATATGGTTAATTTGGAGGATGTCACTTCCTTATTTTCAAAATGTTTTATTTCAAAAGAAGATGACATATGGCTTTGGCACAGACGAGTCACTCACATTCATGTGAAGCATTTAGAAAAATTATCTAAAATAATTTGGTAATCGGTCTTCCAAAACTCGATTTTAAAACTCAGGATTCTTGTGACATGTGTCAAAAATGTAAACAAGTAAAGAACTCCTTTAATAAAAAGAATGTGATATCCATTACTAGACCTTTGGAGCTTCTCCATATGGACTTGTTTGGACCCTCGCAAATTATGAGTTTTGGTGGAAGTTATTACGCTTTGGTAATTGTTGATGATTTTTCTTGATTCACATGGACTTTATTTTTAGCATTAAAGAGCGATACATATAAATCTTTTAAATGTCTAGCCAAACAAATTCAAAACCAGTCTAACCTGAAAATCATTTACATCCGACCATGGCGGAGAATTTGAAAATCATAAATTTAATAAGTTTTGTAATAAGCATGGCATCAAGCATCAGTTCTCAACTCTCCGTACCCCTCAACAAAATGGAGTTATTGAGAGGAAAAATAGAGTTCTAGAGGAACTCGCGAGGACTATGCTAAATGAGAGCAAGGCTCAAAAATATTTCTGAGCTGATGCAATTCACACTGCCTGTTATGTAATGAATCGAATACTACTAAGACCTACTTTTTCGAAAACACCTTATGAAATTCTTAAAGGTCGAAAACCGAATATTGCTCATCTTCATGCATTCGGGTGCAGATGTTTTATTTTAAATAATGGAAAAAGATCTTTAGGACAATTTGACTCGAAGGCTGATGAGGGCATATTCTTAGGGTATTCATTACATAGTAAGGCTTTTCGTGTGTTCAATAAATATATATGCAAGTAGAAGTATCTATTCATGTTCATTTTGACGAATCTTCTCCAAAAGCGAAGAGAAAGGTCTTTTCTAATCACATTTTAGTTACACTAGAAGAAGTTCAATCAAAGGATATGAACCAAATCCAACAAGAAGATGCTGAACAAATAGTATAAGAAGAACATCAGGACATGCCTATTGCATGGAAAACCAAAAAGGATCATCCACTCGATAAGTTGTTAGGTGACATATCTACGGGGGTGGTAACCCGAAGTTCTTTACGTAATTTATGTAATTTTGTTGCATTCATATCTCAAATAGAGCCAAAGACCATCGATGAAGCCATCGAGGATGTACATTGGGGTATAGCTATGCAAGATGAGCTAAACTAGTTTGAGGGAAATAATGTGTGGGACTTGGTCCCCAAACCAAAAGATCATCCTATGATTAGCACCAGATGGGTCTTTCGTAATAAGCTAGATGAATCTGGCTTAATAATAAGAAATAAGGATTGCTTAGTGGCCAAGAGCTACAACCAGGAGGAGGGCATCGATTATGATGAGACCTACGCTCCTATAGCCAGACTTGAGGTCATTGGGATGCTCTTGTCTTTTGCATCGATCATGAACTTTAAGCTCTTCCAAATGGATGTTAAGAGCGCATTTTTAAATGGCTATATTCAAGAGGAGGTGTATGTAGACCAACCACCAGGGTTTGAAAACTTCAAATACTCGAACCATATGTATAAACTCAAGAAGGCCCTCTATGGCCTAAAGTAGGCTCCTAGAGCTTGGTATGATAGATTGAGTTCGTTCCTACTAGAAAAAGGGTTCAAAAAAGGCTTGGTCGACACCACTCTCTTTATCCGTAGATTAGATAATCATGTTTTACTTGTTCAAATATATGTTGATGGTTGATGATATTCTTCGGATCTACTAACGACATCCTTTGTAAGGAATTTTCTGAGTTGATGCATGGTGAGTTTGAGATGTCGATGATGGGTGAGCTGACTTTCTTCTTTGGGCTTCAAATTAAACAAATGGAAAGTGGCATCTTCATTCATCTATCGAAGTACTGCAAAGAATTACTAAAGAAGTTCGATATGGAGAAATGTAAATATCCATCTACACCTATGGTGTCCGCGTGTTATCTTGACAAAGATGAAAAGGTGAAAGCGATTGAAGTAACTAAATATCGTGGGATTATCGGCTCCTTATTATACTTAACTGTTAGCCGCCTCGATATTATGTTTAGTGTTTGTATGTATGCTAGATTTCAAGCTTTGCCAAAAGAATCACATTATATTGCTGTAAAACGTATCATGAGATATTTAAAAGGAACTATAAACATTGGATTATGGTATCCTAGGGATGCCTCCTTATCCTTGGTAGGTTACTCTTATTCTGACTTCGCTGGGTGTAAGTTGGATCGAAAAAGCACTAGTCGGACTTGTCACCTATTAGGCAGTTCCTTAGTGGCATGGCATAGTAAAAAACAAGCATACATTGCTTTGTCCACCGCTAAAATATATCTTGATTGAGCTTATGTCATTGCCTTGCACGACTTATTTGCCTTGTATGCTCTAAAATGAAAACATGTTGAATGCTAACTATTCCTTGTATGATCCATGATTCTGTATATAAAAGCTTCATATATATATGGGATTGCTTAAAACTGATTTAGTAAAAAATTTGAAATCCCTACATGCTTTTAAAAACATCCAAAATGCTGTATCTGACGCATTTAATCGATTACCTGGGTGACTTTTTTAAACCTGGTATTTTTAACTCAGGTTAATCGATTAAGTAAAGTTGTTAATCGATTAACGACATTAGTATATCAGAAACATAAGTGTTTATAGGCATTTTTTTTAAAACCCCATTCATCCCCTTTTCTCTCAAATCTCAGAGGAACAAGTCCAACATCATCCCTAAGCTCTAACCTAGCCCAAACCGAATCACCCCACTCCATTTCCATTCTATAAACCGACTTCTCCATCTCCAATTTCCAAGAAATCTGTTTTCCCCAATTTGATAACCCTACCTTAGGTTTCCCTAAATCCCTCCATTAAACCTTCATCACGGTTCAGTTTCAATATCAATGGAGAGAGGACGTGCTAAGAGAGTTAAGACAACCACTCAACGTCCACCGCGTGTCCTAAAAGTCGTGTCATCTCAACAAGCAAGGCAGGACCGTGGGGACCCGTACTATTCGCTGATTCTTCAAGAAACTCGGTTGCTAAAATTTCAGGAGAGGAAACCAACATACATACGGTTTGAAAATTTGACTTGGTTAGCAGAATAAAACTTCGACTTTCCGCATGGTTTGCAAGCACAAGGGGTTGTCCCCTTCTTGGAATTAAAAGGTAATATCTACCCTGCTCTAGTTAGGGTGTATTTTGCCAACTTTAGATACAAAGATGGAAAGTATTGGTCAATGATTGCTGGAAAACTATTTGAGATTAATAAAGACATTTTTATGAACGTGGATGGTTTATCATGCAATGGTGCTAGCTTAAGTGACTGTGGTTGGGCAAACAACAAATCTTTTGATGCTGCTGAAATGTACAAATCTTGTTTGCATAGACCTCAGTTGTATGTTCAGGGTGAATTAACCAAAGTTGGGTCGCTGTCCGTAGAGAATAGGCTCCTACATTATCTGATTGCCTATATTCTAATTCAGAGAGAACACAAATCATGCACAACCTACAGTGAATGTTTGAGGTTCATGTTTGCTGTAAAGGAGAACATAATGATCAACTGGCCTGCGAGATTCTGAAGGTCATGTACAGCGTCTCCACTTCACAATCAAGGTTGCTTCCTTATAGTATCTTCATTTTGTTAATTATTGATTATCTGCATATTGATGTCTCGGATACTATAGTGGTGGATTGTTCTGACAATGATCATTTGATTGGTGAGAGTCCGATTCATAAGATGGGTATATATAAGTACAGCAACACATGGCAATATCAAGAGGACTTTAACACTGTGAATCTTGACCCCTCTGGTGAGGATGATCAAGATGATACTCAAGAGCCATTTGCTGCTACTCAGGGGGAGTCTTCTGGTCATGCATCACAAGAACCAGCTTTTGGACAAGCCTACATGGATGCTATGGAACAACGTCTCAACAACAGGATGGCTCTTCACTTTCAGTCTCTGAAGGACTCATATCATACAGATTTGGAGAATTTTGAGGAGCGTCAGAATCCTTATATTGATAACCATTACCAATCCTTGAGGAATTTTGTTCAGACAACTGCTGACTCACAAAACAGAAGGTTGTGTGCTGAGTTCAACAAGTTGAATACCCTTATCAAGGGTGGTGGTAGCTCGATGATTCCTGACAACGAAAACCCTCCATCCCATCCCTAGTTAGGAGGCCTTAGAGCTTTAGTTTTATCCTTCCTAGTGTTAGGTATTAGTGGCTAAAATAAATGTGCATTTCGTCAAGCGGCCCAATTCCATTTCGTGAAGCTTTCCAAATAATGTAGCTAGAGGCATAGAGTCCAAGTCTTTGGATTCCACAATTGCAGACACTTTTGGTTGCCATTTCCTGTCAAGACAACGTAAAATTTTATTAGTTAATTCTCCTATGGCAAAATATTTATCTAGAGCAACTAAATGATTCACAATATGAGTAAATCGCTTTTGCATATTACTGATTGATTCGCTAGGTAACATGCGAAATA
>NC_032015.1:14755698-14801268 GCF_001865875.1 Lupinus angustifolius | reverse complement strand
GCTTTCATGATCACAAGTTGTCCTCATCAAAACTAAACACATAGAGAAAGCTTTCCAAAGTGCTATCTTGACATGCGCACTTTCACCTAGCTTATGGGTTGTTCCTTGTTACCCTATTGAGAACTTATCTTTTATTTCATGCTTTTGCTTTTATATGGATTGTAATAACTCCTATCTTCTGCTGAATTACTGCTTCGAAATTTGACAATGCTTTAAATGATTTCAAATTATCTTTATCATGCTTGAATGGTAATTATGTTGCAAATAATATAATTTTATGTTTAATGGATCTTGATTATGTTTGGTGTATGTATCAATATTGAATGCTTATGCCTGCTGCCAACTGCGCAAAATATATCAATGCTTAATCATTCCATGCTTAAATTGAGTAAACATAGTTTTTCATGCCATTAACTTTGTTTTGTTGTTGTTTGCTGTCTATTTAATCGATTAAGACCTGATGTTAATCGATTAAATGTTGTATAAAATGTGCATTTGTTCAAGCTTAGCTGATTGATTGATTAATCGCCCAAAATTAATTGATTAATTACAGTCTGTCATAACTCTAATAACTCTTCTGACTTTTGACTAGAATTGAATACTTGTATATTTTTGATGTCAAAAGGGGGAGAAAGGTTACTTGTTGTGTTAAATGTATTTTTCAGGTTGTCATAGCTTTTGCAGGTTGTTGTATATAGCTTCCATAATATAATTGCTTATGCTTACCTAAGGGGGAGCAAAGGCGCTTCAACATTGAATAACAACCATTATGCAAAATCATCGTCAAGCTAATTCATCAAACGTTTCAAACTATTTTGATGTGGTATTTGTCATCATAAAAAAAAGGGAGATTGAAAGTGCAAAGTGTCAAGGATAGCACTAGTAATGTTTTGCCTATGTTTTGATGAAGACAAGATTTTATTAAAGCTTGAAGATGACTCAACAATCAACATGCCTAAAGCTCATTGGTCATATCTAGACTAGGATATAATTAGAGTCATTATTCTAAGTAGTCTGGGATGTGTGCCATAGTAAATGAGTATATGTGAGGTGAACCTAGGTGCAAGTCTCTCAAGTCATTATAATTGTCATATCATATCCATGAGACATATCATCTAGTTAATTGTTTATTCATGCATTAATCATACATGTTATATGTGAATATTAGACATAATATAATTTCTAAAACATGTATAAGACTTAAGCATAACATATGAGAAGTTTACCTTTTGAACCACGTATCTTAATATGCTAGTTAATCGATTAACGTGGTGACTTAATCGATAACTCAACTGTTTTTCTATTATATCAGTGTTTCTGTTACAACTGGTTTCTGCTTCAATTCTGTTGCATTGGTTAATCGATTAACGGGTTGCCTTAATCGATTAACAAGTCTGTTTTGTGTTATAACTGATTTCTATTTTAACTGTTTAACTGATTGCAACGAATCCAACTATAAAAACTGCCTAGTATAAATTGAGGCAACTTCCATAAAATTGTAGCATTGCATTCCATTATATAGGATTGTTTTAGAGAGCATATTTCATTTTGCATTCTGTTTTTGCAAGACAGTTTCATGTGTGAGGAAGAGAGTTATCATGCTTAATTGAGTTTTGATTTGCATACTGTTTTTCACATTCTTATGCTCATCCTTATCTTGCTCACATGTTCATGCATTATTTGTAAAGATTGTTAGAAAGATATAATCGATTACTGTTTTTGATTAACTCACATGTTCTTGATGGCTTGAGTGAATTGTGAGTGGGTTAGTCTTTAGGTCTTTTACTTGTAATATTTCAAGCATTATTGTGCTTATAATACCTTGCTGTTGTAATATGTTTTTTGTGTATTTTGGATTGATCTCTTGGTGTCGTACCACCACAGAGATTGGGATTCTTCACCGAGACTAGGAGGTCTTGATTTGAGAACAAGAAGTTGGGGCTATTTCGCGAAAAAGGTTTTCTCATGTGATAGGTAGAGTCAAACCAAGGGTTTGGTGTTCTAGATTTCTAGAAAGAAGGGAGAGTCAAACCAAGGGTTAGGTGTTCTAGATTTCAAGAAAGAAGCGTCCTATGTTCTTGTAAATTGAATTGGTGTGTGTGATCATACATATATTCAATATTGTGAAGAAGAAAATCTCCCAAGATCAGAAGGGGGAGGCCTGGATGTAGTTTGCAGTGGGCCGCAACGAACCAGGATAAAAAAACCATCTTTGCATGTTGTTATCTCCTTAAATCTTCTTTTCTTTTCTTGCTGTTTTAATTCGAGTTAATAACTGTTATTTTGCATAATTGTTCACTGCCATATGCTTATTAATATTGCTTAAAAATATATGCTTTATCTTTGTTCAATTGATTTTAAATAAATGTGCAATTTGCTCCTCTGATCATTCTGTTGTGTGTATATGTTAATCGATTAAGACAAGGTGTTAATCGATTAATTGGGCTGTTTCCAGAACTAGGTTGTGGTGTGAGAAGTGGTGATTGATAACCGCTACATCTATTCAACCCCCTCTAGGTGTTCCTAGGCCACTGATACCTAACAAACCCTTCAAATTGACAAAAATAACATTTGCTTTGTACACTTGTCACAAATGTAGAGTGTTTACTTTAGTATTTTCAATAACCTTTTCTTTTCTTATATAGTGTTAGTAGAGATATTAGAGATAGTAGATAGATTATAATGAAATATACTAGATTGAGGATATACCTTCAAAGCTCTCTACCTTAATTAGAGATGGCAAAACGAGCATTGCTAGCGGACGCGCCCACATCCCGCATTTTTTGTGGGCAGAGCATATAAATTTTGTCCATTTGCCTATTTCGCCCGACATGTTTTGCCCGCCAAGTTTGCGGGCATTTCTGTTGGGCATGCGGGCGGCCCGTAAACATAATTTAAAGAAAAAGTAAGAAAATTTTAAATAAGTTATGATGTAATGTGATTTTTAATTCCTAAAAAATTGTACTCTAACATGATTTGTTAAACTTCATATAAAATATCAAAAAATTTGTTAATTTTTTATCTTCAATTACTTTATTTAATTTAATTTATTCATTATATGAGTTTTTTATTTTTTTTTTAATTATTCTACAATGCCACAAGTCCGTTAACCCGTTTTAAAACAGGCAGAGCATTAAATTTTGTCCGTCAACCAATGCGGGCATGCCTGTGCCCGCTTAAATTTTTACGAGCATTTATGGGTGCAAGCTAAACAGGCCAGGCAGCCGGTTTTGCTATCTATAACTTTAATGAACAAATAATGTAAAATCTTTACTTTGAATGCTTACCTCCTTTGTTAAAAAAAACTTAGAGTGAAATAAAATAAGAACGTTTCTTTGGTGGACTAAAAGTAGACAAAAACATGGTATTAAGTGGATCTATTATATTTTCTCCTAAATTTAAGTGAATCTTCTAGTATTTTATAGTATATATTTTAAGTGGATCTTTTTACTTTTTCTTTCTTTCTAAATTTAAGTGATCTTCTAATGGTTTATATATATATATTAAATATAAGAGGGAATATTCATTTATATCCCATTTGTTATGTTAGTTACATTTAATTTCATCTACTAATTTTTTTTTAAATTCAACAATCAAATGGTTGAATTTTAAAATTCATATTTTTATCTCATCACTTATTTCATTCACTCGTTTAATCTGTTAGATTAAAAAAAAAATCAATAGATAAAATTAATTATAACTTAACTTGAGTGTAAACAGATCCTATAATATATGTAATAAAAATAAATGATAATAATATATAATAGAAGATGTATTGTTGATAATATAAGAAAAAGATGTATACATATTGACATAAGATTTTTTTACAATATCACTACATTATTCACTATTTATTAAGATATGATATTTATGTATTGATAATATAAAAATTTATAAATAATTATTATATAATTTATATTTTTTAAAGAGTTAATAAAATATATTTTTTTCCTCTCCCCTTTGCTCTTCTAATATTTGAATGGATCAGAAACGTATACACGTTTCCAGAACCAACCACCGTCCACTGTCGTTTTCACCAAAATTACACAATCTGCCACTCCTCCAACCAATAACTCTTGTTTCATTCCTTTCACTTCTTCCACCATTACCATCTTCCACTCTCTCTCTCTCCAATGGCTTCTCTTCAACAACCTCTTCAATTCCGTTGCACTCTCTCTCCACTCTCACCACTTCACACGAGGCAAATATTTTCTCGCCCAAATCATTTTCCCCTAAATTTGCGCATTTTCTCTTTCACTGGATTCAACGTTAAGCATCAGAGACAAAGACTGAGATGTTCCTCCAAAAGTGGTTCCAAATTGGAGAAAATTTCAGTTCAGGAAAACGATAAACGACCTCCTTTTGATATCAATCTTGCAGTTATTCTAGCTGGCTTCGCCTTCGAGTCTTACTCTACTCCCCCTGTATGTATTTACGTATATATGTACTTATACATACGGTGCTGTAACTTTGCTTTCGACATCTGAAAATGTTTTTTGTATTTTGTTGTTTTCTGTTTGGTTTATCAGAAAATTGAGGAAAATTTAGACATGGTGAAACTTAACTGTTTCTTATTGCCATGGTTTTAAATAGATAACGGCGACACTTGTTGGAAGGGTTAATCACGATCACGTATAAGGAATTACTTTCTTACTGTAGGCTAAAGAATACCTTTGGTAGTACCAATATATCTAGCACGTTGTGGTTTTGTAATTATTTTGAGGGACTGATGCGATCATAATTGTGGTCACGATACTATTTCGGAATTTCAGTCTCCAAAACCTTAACATAAACGGTCACCTTGCTTGTTACCTGTTTGGATTAATTTTTTTGTTTTCAAAAAAGTTTTAATAGGACAGTTTTTCTAAATTAAATTATATTAGATTCAAAATTACCGTGTTAGAAGGAAAGGCAATGGGCAGTGTCCGATTAGTTTAGTGTCCACGTGTTTTATATTATTATTAATTTGGGGAATTGGAATGAAAAGTGAAAAACAAATTAAGTATGATTCTCCAAATTTAAGTGTTCATTTGAATTGTATGCATTAGAGAATGAGTTTGACACAACAGTATGGTAGTTACTTAGTGACCATAAGGTCACGAGTTCAAATCCGAAACACATGGAACATCATTAGGAGTTCCGTGCAGCTTTTACTTGAATTTCATGCATTAGCTAAGAATAAACATTGAACATCATTAGTTGTAAGGGGGAGATCTGTTTGGCTTGGTTATACTTGACATGTTTCAGAATGTAATTAAAGGTTATGACTCTTGTTGTTCCTTCTTTCTCTTTAGCATGAGATTGTAAGTAGTATGGCATAAATTGATTAAAATTGCATAATGTTACATTCTGGGCTCTTACTTTTGCTTTTTTATGATGTATTAATACTCATTTTTAATCTGTTTTTCCCATTATAACTTTGCAGAAAAACATTGGGAGACATGAAGTTGATGCTGCTGATTGTAAGACAATTTACCTTTCTGAGTAAGTTGCTAGTCTCGTTCATACTTGTACTTAGACCTGTTCTTACTGTCAACTTTAAATTATCCAACTTCTAATGCATTATGGATAAAGTTCACTAACTTCATTTTTATTTGGATGTGTACAGGGAATTTTTTCGTGAAGTTTATGATGGTCTACTGTTCGTAAAGTTGAAAAAAGGATACGATTTCCCTGCTATGGATCCATGGGTTGGTTGTCTTGAATGCCTTCTGCATTACTTAATAGTTCTGTGTTGAGATGTGTACTTCTCGTTACTTTGCTTTTATATTTGACAGTTGGTAGTCCCCCGGCCCCCATATTTTAGACAATTAATAAGACTGCTTAATTTTCCTTTTTATTTCTTTTATTGCCCTACGTTCCTTAATTTTATGTGATTTCCAGGGTACAAGTGATCCATATATTGCCTTACAGATGGATTCTCAGATTGCTAAAAGCAATATCAAATGGGGGTGAGCTTTCATTTCATTTTCTTTGTTCATCTGACTGTCGAATGGGTAATTTTTTTTATTGATTGTCTTAGTGGTTCATTTGACGGTACCATCTTGAGGATAAACCTCGGTGCAACGGTAAGGTTGTTACTTAGTGACTACGATAGAATGAGTTCAAATTCTAGAAACAACTTATGGGGGTAAAGTTGCATAAATCTATCCTCCAAAACCCCACTAGGTGGGAGCTACGTGCACTAAGTTGCCTTTTTTGTCTTAGTGACTCACAGTGTAACAATAAGAGTTGCTTGCCTTGTGAGCTGGAGGTTATAGGTTCAAATTCAAGAAACAACCTATTTGCTCGAGGGGTTGAGGCTGCACATATGACCAGTCTAGGTGGGAGCGTTGTCCACTGGGCCATCCATCCATTTAGTCTTAGTGGTTCACAGCCACTCTCAAAGTATAACTTGTATGGTACAGACTGTTTGGACTCTTTTTAATAAAGCTTACATTTGATGGTTTGTGTATTGGCTATTCTCATCTTAATAGTCTTAGTGGTTCACAACCATTCTCATTTTTGCTTCAACTTTGTGTATTGGCTTAGCTCAAACACAGATAACTTGTGGGCACTCTAGTTTCTAATTTATATTTTTCTGTGAACGAATACCACTAAACAGATCTGTATAATTTTCTTCACAAAATTGAATGTCACAAGTCTTAACTGCAGCTGTGAGTTTATATCAAATAGTCAGTACATTTGGTTCATATATATAAAATTAATTGCTGGCAGGACAAAAGAACCAACATGGAATGAGGAGTTTACTTTTAATATTAGGCAATTTGAAACCCAACCTCTACAGGTTAACATGCTCTCTCTCTCTCTTCTCCTGTATCTCATCTGTATACATTCATGCACATTGGCACACAAGAAGCTTTTCTGCACATAAATAATCTTTATGAAGAGGAATCCTTTAAAGTTTGATGTGATACTGTGACTTGCATGGAAGCCTTTCCACCGTCTACTTTTGTTTTAAAATTATATATCAGTGTCCTGACTTTTATACTTATGGTGACAGTTAAAGTGAGGTGTTTTGCCTTGTAACTTAGTTAAACACCTGCGCCTAGGATTACAGCTGGATTCAATGATGAATGTTATGAAAATGTGTATCCAAAATTAAATAAAATTAACTTCAGGTTGCAGCTTGGGATGCAAACCTCGTAACTCCTCACAAACGCATGGGGAATGCAACTGTTGACCTGCAATGGCTTTGTGATGGTAAGCACCTGAAAATATTGCAAAATGTAGTTGGTTAACTGTAGAAAGATTCTTATGTTGTTTCAAATTTCAATATGAGTTGAATTTGTGCTTTATTTTCTTTCAGAGAAATGTCATTATTTGTAGCAATTTGATTGTAGATAGAAGTACAGAAGAAACTAACGGATGAATTTAATAATAAGAGCTTACAAAGCTCAGTTTTAAGATTTGACTTACTTCTCAAGTTACAAAAATGCATTTGTTGTAGGCGAGGTGTATGAAATACTGGTGGAGTTGGAAGGAATGGGTGCTGGTGGAAAAGTTCAGTTGGAGGTATGTTTATTTAATAGAAAAGGAAAAATCCAACAGTGCAGCTTCTGGTCTTTGGGGAGGGGGTATTTGTAATGATGTCTAGGCTATGAATCTTATATACATAAAAAATGGGCAAGTATTGATGTTGTACCCATATGTGACATCAGTATGTGTAAGGCACTCCGATACGTATCCAACATGTATCCCATGCTTTTTATTTTATATTTTTTAAAATATTATTAATCCAATACATATCAGACTTTCAAATGCAGCTCATATACTACTTTTTCTTTTAAATTTGTTTCTTACCCATATGTAAATACCCTTTTAATCGTTTAGCAAGAGGCGGACAAACTTACTATAGAGGTAAAGATTGAGGATCATATTATACCACAACTCACAAGATTTAGGTATCTTGAGTCAATCATATAAGACGATAGGAAATTGACGGAAATGTAAATCAGAGGATTCAAGCGAGTTGGATGAAATGAGGGAGTGCTTCAAGTGCCATATGTGATTATGTTATGTTGGATAAGTGGGATACAATAGACAAGATAGAATTAGAAATGACTGCATTATAAGGAAAGTTGGAGTAGCTCCTAGTGTAGAAAAGATGGTAGAATTGCACCTTAGGTAGTTTGTACATGTGTGGAGAATGGTAGAAACCCCATAAGGAGTAGATCAAATGGAGGTTAGTCCAATTCCTAGAGGAAGAGAGGCCAAAAAAAACCATAAGCGAAATGATTAAAAAAGACATAAGTTCAACCCTTTCTCTCAAAAAGCTATGTTCCCTTGATTACTTCCTAGCCATAGAGGTTAAACATCTCCTGATGGTTCTCTCTTTCCCAGTCTTGTTGTGCAAACAACCCATATTTTAGTGGTTCATGACTAGGGCATGCATGATACACGACTTGTACCGGGTCGTGTAATTGGTCGTTGATTGACCCACAACATTTATTGGAGGCTTCTCAGAATGCAAAATTATAGAGAGCAACACAACCAGATTGTGTTGGCTTCCACGTCAACGCTACTAGCGACGTAGGCACAATTCGCTGAATCTCGTTCATAAATTCCTTAATTTTTTTCTCTATTCTCTCTAATTTTCTATACTATTCGTTGCTCGACGCTCACTTGTTCCAAACAAGTCTAAATATATTAGGGACCTCATAAGCAAAGATAACATGGATGTTGCTAAACAAATCTCTACTCCTATGGGTAGCAATTGCAAATTGACCAAAGCAAGATCATACTACATTGACAATCCCACATTGTATAGGTCAGATGTTGGTGCTTTGCAGTATGCTACTGTCATTAGGTCCAATTTGGTCTCAGTATTAATAAAGTTCGTCAATTCATATGTCAACCATTGCACTCACACTGGACAAGAGTCAAGAGAATCCCAAGAATTTTAGGGCACATTTACTTTTGGAATTCCACTCAAATCAGCATCACCATCCAATCCTTTATATCTTATAGCCTTATGTGATGCTGATTGGGTTTGAGATGTTCATGACAGAAAGTCTACCTTTGGTGTCTGTTTGTTTGTTGGTCCTAATATTGTCACCAAGTGGTTCAAGAAGCAACAAACTGTGTCCTGGTCTAGCATAGAAGCTGAGTACATGAGCTGTTGAATTGGAGGATTTTTGGTAAACAAGATGGAAGAAAAAATAGAGAATCATAATAGTATAAGATTGATATTAAAGTGATATGTTGAGGTTATTAAAAAGTACAAAAGATTGGTCCTATTTATAGGCCAAAAACAAAAGAAAAATAGAATCCTAACATAATTACCTATAATAACATAATTGATCCTAACATGATTACCTTTAATGATAAAATCAACCATAACCAATTCTAAGATGTGATAAATATTATGGGATACTTCTAGATATTCTAACACTTCCCCTCATGTTAAAGCTTCATAAGCTTTAAACTTGCTACATGAAAAATATAATTGTTTAATATCTTCTTTACAGTTAGCGCCCAAAATCTTTGAAATTAAAATTATGGATGACATTTGCTTATAGGATAGAGATAAGGTCAGTGCATCTGGGAGAAAGATAATGTCAGTACATATGGGACAAAGATAATGCCAAGGAATATGGGACAAAGTCGGGGTCAACGCATTTGGAACAAAGACGAGAACATTGCATTTGTGACAATATTGGGGTCAATGTATCTGGGACAATGCATGTAGGACAAAGCCAGTAAAATTGTAGCAAAAACGACATACCTTGAAAGTAGGATGATAGCCACTACTAAAAGCAACTTGGAAAGTAGGCAACTACCGAAAAACCAACCGACAGAAGGATCACAAGCCTTATCTTCCATCAAGGCAGATACCATGGCTCTAATACCATGTTGAATTGGAGGATTTTAGTTAAGAAAGAAAAAAGAGAAGATAAAGAATCGCAACAATATGATATTGATATTAAAGCGGTAGGTTGAGGTTATTCAAAAGTACAAAAGATTGGTCCTGTTTATCGGCCAATAACAAAAGACAACTAGAGTCCTAACATAATTACCATTAATGATAGAATTAATCAATCAATTCTAAGATATGATAAATATTACGAGTTATTTCTACATATTCTAACAGGAGACTTGCTTTAGCTTTATAAGAAATGATTTGATTGGAGATCTGGAGTCCTTACTTTCATAATTTCAGTTCCCTCATCAAGTTCCTCTCATTCTCCATGACAATCTTAGTACTATTTCCACGGCTCACAATCCAGTCCTTCATAACAGGACCAAGCACATTGGTTTAGATCTGTTCGTTGTGAGGGGCAAAATCAAAACCAAGGCTTTGCAATTAAAGCACGTTCCATTTGAATTCCAAGCTGAAGATGTCCTAACTAAACCTTTCGCAAGATAAAGATTTCTTTCTCTTAGGAAGCTTCTCAATTTTTTTGACTCTTACACTATGTGCAACCACCCTCAATTTCAAGGGGTGCATTAGAAAATAGAAATAAGTGAACTAACTAACTCATAGTTCTACTAAATAATTCTGTTAGCACTTAGTGAGCTGCTAGTATATAAACTAAGCTCACTCTTGTAATTCCTTAACAATTAAGAAATAGAACTACAGGTTTCAGATTGTTATCTTTATTTTTCTCTCCTTTGGTTTCTGTTCTTTACACATTAGACAATTATTTTGTAAATATGCTTTTTGAATTGTAGGCTATTGTGCAGACCCAAAATTTCTTTTCAATTGTTATGCTTCTGACATTCATCATATTATGATATTATGGGTAGAAACTGTGCTTTTTAGTGAATGATCACAAGTATTTTTTTCTAAATTGTAATCATCATAATTATGTATTAATGACAAATGGTCAATGTCTCTTAACAAATATTCTGTATCTGGAAAATTATATGTTTTGTTATAATTTCATATTACCTATCTAGATTGCAATGTATCTTGATTTTATAAAATTCCATGTGTCCTGTATCTGTGTCAAATCATACCAATGTCATACTAAGTATCTTGAGTTCTTAGTGTGTAGACCATTTTCGTTTCATGTATATATCTTAAAATTGTCTCTCATATTTAAATTTTTATAACTCCATTCGCAAATAAATGTGTTCGCATACTTTATCACTTGCATTGCATAAAACCGTTTCTTCTTAAAAGTCATTTTTTTAAATACTCTGTAGGTCTTACTCTAAAATGTGCTTGTGTAAATAATGCATGGTTGTAATATAATAAGTAGTAAGTTGTTGATTACTGTAATAAATTTTTATTTTAGGTTAAATATAAAAGCTTTGATGAAATTGAGGAAGAGAAAAAGTGGTGGAAGATACCTTTTGTTTCAGAC
The DNA here is from genome assembly GCF_001865875.1 of Lupinus angustifolius. NCBI lineage: Eukaryota > Viridiplantae > Streptophyta > Magnoliopsida > Fabales > Fabaceae > Lupinus > Lupinus angustifolius. The sequence continues at coordinate 14,789,956 of NC_032015.1, read as the reverse complement.
TTCCTAAAGATAAATGGTATTGATTCTGCGCTCAGAAAGGTTACTGGTTCTGATACAGTACAAGCACACCAATTTGTGGAATATGTTTTTGGGCAGTTGAAGTCATTTAATGATTCATATCTTCAGAAAGGCCAGATATCTGATATTGATAGTGATAAACATGACACTGAAGTTTTTGAACAACTATATGATTCGGATTTTGAGTTGAATATGCCTTCTCCTGAGGATGACAGTGATACTGGAAATGGACATGCTTTTGAACCATCAACACAAGTTAGCAAGGAAGAGCTGTCAAATCAACTTTTCTGGAGGAACTTTGGTAATGTTATCACTGATAACATTGTTCAAAAGATAGGTGTCTCTGTTCCAGAGAAATTAAAGTGGGATGGGTTTGAGTTTCTAAACAAAATTGGCTTCCAATCACAAAATATAGCAGAAGCAGTTTATGTCCAATCTGGACTTGCACTACCAGGAAGTACAGATGATGGAGATGGTAAAACAAGTGACGAATCTCAACCTGCCATTGCTGAAATTCAAGCTTCACTTCCAGAGGTTAAAAAAGTGACAGAGAATTTGATGAATCAGACTGATTCAATTTTAGGAGGTTTAATGCTTCTGACTGCATCAATTTCCAAAATGAAAAAAGGAAGTTCTTCAGAAGAGATGGAAATCAAAGAAGAAGATTCTACTGAAGGAGGCGATGACATACAATACTCTACTAGTCAGGAGTTATCACGTTCACAGGATGGATTAGTGTTGGATGAGAAGGAAAGTGTGGAGATGAGAACACTGTTTTCCTCTGCAGAAAGTGCTGTGGAGGCATGGGCAATGCTATCCACTTCACTTGGTCATCCTAGTTTCATTAAGTCTGAGTTTGAAAAAATATGTTTCTTGGATAACCAAATCACAGACACACAGGTCTTTTGTATTCTCCTGTTTAATAAGTCCACATATCTAATATTTATGCAACAATGGATATTGTATAATCTGAAATGCTAAGTGTGATATAACGCAATTATCTTATTGAATGCATTGCTTTCTGTTTGCTAACTCGTTAAAACTTTTAGGTTGCAATTTGGCGTGATTCTACACGGAGAAGGCTGGTAGTTGCTTTCAGGGGAACAGAACAGGTAGTTCATATTCTTGTTATTTTATGGATTATTGTTTCTGATTTGTGTTAAAAATGCTTATATTTTGTTTTTCAGACACAATGGAAGGATTTGAGAACAGATCTAATGATTCAACTGACTGGGTAACATTCATTTCTTACCTAATTTTGACTCTTTTAGTGGTTTGGTTTAATATATCTGACTTATTTTGTCCTAGCTCCCAAACAATCTGGCACGCTTGTAATCTCATTTTAGAATTTGTGTGCCTATAAAATAATTTGTGCTTCAGATTCTGAAACTAGGGCCTTATCCTTTTTTTGCTTTGCTCGAGTTTTTTTCAAGTTATTTGCGATCTCTGATGAGTCTTGATATGCCCTATGATTTGCATCAATTTCTCCTTACAAAGTTTGTATTTACTGGTAAAGAAACAAATATTCAGTTGTTTTTTCTCATGATAAGCAACAATTTTACTCACACTAGCAGAAGGGGTGCTCAACCCACCAATACAAGACAAGAAGTTCATTACAGTTCCCCTACACATCTATACAACTGAACTACAAAGAAATGGATCCAACCCCCTAAAACAGATAACAAAAAAATTCAGATAGCAATAACCCACGCCACATCACAGCAAATGAAATACAAAAGAAATTCATGATATCATCACAGTATAGAACTTCAAACATGGAAATATAACAGGCTCATAAAATGCTGAAAGCAGCAGAAGCTAAACCAGCAGATCCTGTTGCATGACCAAGATCAATTTGCAAGATGTTCTCACTCACAATTAAAGACTTGTATCAGCAAGTATCATAGCTATCTTAGTTTAATCGTAGCTGAGAAAACAATTTTCTGATTCATAAAACCATAGGTTAACATGCTTCCACTCACACCAGTTTAGCATCTGAAGTTGTAATTATCAACACCAATTCTGAAAAATATACTGGAACTCCTTCACATTTGTCCTCTATGTTGTTCTTTTTTGGTGTATCTGGTTGGAAAGGAATGCTAGAATATTCGATGGCTTCATTTCAACCCTAGACTTAATTTGGGATAGAGTTACTCGTTTGGTGTTCCTTTGTTAGGCATGTAGAGGGGTTACCATATTTTGATGCATGCCTTTGTTGCATAGGTTATACTTGTTTCTTTTTGTTCTGTTTGTGAAGTGACTTATCCTCTACCTTTGTTTTTTTTTCTTCTCATCTAATAAAATTCTTTTTTATTATTTGTTAAATTAGATGCATCCTGATTTCATATATAAATTTAGGATTTGCTTACTTGTGGTGGTTTTTACTTTAAAGAATAATTGGATTAAAAATCAGCAAAGATCGAAGTAAAAACAAAACGGAAGAATATTATAAATGAAAGGTGGTTTGTATTCTAGGGACGCCAAAATGATCCTTTATTTTGTTAATATTGAGAAAGGACATCATTGTTTTAGTTGTTATGTTGCCCATTATTCTGTAAAATGTTTGTTCACATTCTTGACATTAATTGAATTAGAGGATTTTGTATTTATTATATTTGATTAGGTTTATCTATATGATTTGTGAATCATATTTTATAATTATTTCTTGTAACTTTGTTCCCCTAAAGTTAAGGGATTCTCATATTATAACAACAAAAGGGTTTAGTGCATAATATACTCAAGAAATTAATATATATGTTATCAAACTTCTCTTAGTTGTCAAGGGCCAAAAGATGTTGGGTCAAAAGTAACCCATCGCCTAGTCCGACAAGGTTTCATGGGGATGTTAGAAAATGAATGTCTACCTCATTGTTTCGAGTGTGGTTTAAATACTTGTTAAGCAATTCTTCTTATTGCCAATTAATTTTGAGATGAATCCTTAACATGGTATCAGAGCTCACATCCTGTGGGCCTGATCCCTAGTCGTTGTCTTTCCACTGTCCCATCAACAAACCACTGCCAAGGCTTGTTTGTCAGCCCTAGTCCATACAAATATTATTGATGATTGTCATTTTTTATTGCATCATGTAAGTTGTTAAAGTTAGCCACCTTCGGGGCCCTTAAAATATCCTTTGGTTTTGTGTTGATTCTTTATTATGTTAGGGATTGATTTAAAATGTCTTGATTTCACCAAGTGATTTCATCCCATATATGACTTTGCTATGACTACTTCTGTAGGTTGAATCCAGAAAGGATAGGTGGAGATATCAAGCAAGAGGTTCAAGTATGTCCAATGCTGACAGGTTTATTTGTCAAGCATGTTTATCAGATGTTAGAAAAACTCCCAAGAGCTGCATATTCTTCAGTTATTAATGGTTCTGAAATTATTGCAGGTTCACAGTGGTTTTCTAAGTGCATATGATTCAGTTAGGACCCGTATCATTGCTGTGATTAAACTTTCAATTGGATATGTGTAAGTTAAGCTTCTGAAGATTTTTAATATTTTTCAGCCTATCACTGCCCTATAAATATACAGTTCATAGAATACTTCATAAAATCCCCATGCTTGAAAATTTAAGCTATTAGATTCAGTAAATGATTGGTTTTTCTTAGCTATGTAACATAAGGAAATTAAATATTTCTTTTCTTCATAGCAGTGGAGGTTGGAATTGACAAATAACAACCCGAGATGCTAACTTTTGAGGATGTTTCATTATTTTCCGTTATTTTTCCCCTGAGAAAGCAGTAACGGGCACATACTGCCTGTGGGATTGCCCTTGATCATATTCATTTATCTCTTGTCACTATGTCAATGTTGCAGTCCAATTTCTAAGTTAATATTGACAAAGCAGAAGTATGTTTCTTTTTTGCCAGAGATGATGATTTTGATCCACTCCAGAAATGGCAAGTTTATGTGACTGGTCATAGTTTGGGTGGTGCATTGGCTACCTTGCTTGCTCTTGAACTTTCATCTAGTCAAATAGCTAAGTAAGTCTAGTACTTATATAGTTGAGTTTCTTTCTTTTATAGTTTAAGTGCTTTTTTAACGCAAATGAGTATGCATTTACATGAAAGCATCGCAAAGTCCCATTTTAATTATATTAGTTCAGTCTTCTCTGTTGTGGAATGTTTTTCTTGACCTCTGCTTTGCTAGTTCTTTGTAATTTTCTTATTTATTGGTGGGGCTGATAATGAATCAACCAACTTTAAATATTCGTTCAAAACTCGACTTGTTATTTAGTTCGATAAATTTGGTTCATGAACCAAACAAGTTAAACTTGAACTAAAACTTGATATCGTGAAATAAACGAGCTGAGTTTGAGTTAGAATTGAGCTCGTTAAATAAATAAGCCAGACTTGAGCCAAGTACATGATGGCTTGTTAGGTTCATCTCATTTCTCTGTATACAGGTATATACATATATATGTATATCAAGAATCATCATTCGAACTGATGAGCGACATAAGTTTGAGCATGTTAAGTTGTTTGAAAGTCCATGAGCTTTAAATGAGCCGTCGTGAGCTAAAAAATAGTTTGTAGTGAACTCGGCTCGAAACTCGATTGTTGCTAATTCTTAACGAGTCGAGGTGAGCGAAGTTGGACTGGAATCATTTTCATCCTATTTGCTAGTTTTCCGGTGGAGGATATCTAATCCTCTTTTCTTTGTTTATTATCTTTCTTAATAAATGTTGAAAAGAATTAGCTTTAGGGTTGCGAATAAGGAAAAAGAGAGTTGAGTATAAACTGACTATATTATTGGAAGGCATGATACAATGCAATGTAACGCAAAAGATGAATCTAAAGAGTCATATTTATGTTGAATAGTAAAATCCCATTGGTGTTTCTTTGGTATTCAATCCCATTGGTGTTTCTTTGTTAACAATCCCATGGCTCTGTCACCTTGTTCTTAGTTGTTTCTTTTGTGAGGACATTTTATATTGTTCTTTTGTGCTCTTATATTCCCATCTAATAATATTTCTTTTATTGTTTTATTTAAAAAATATGCCTATGAGTGTTTGATGTTAGGTAGTCAACGTCAAACTTTGTTGAATCTTTATAATATGGATCAATAATGTGATACTAAGCAATGCATGCATTATATTGCCTGAATACAGTCTCAAAAAAGCAAGGGCCGCTATGTAGTCGCTGATATAGTGGAAAATAAATATGGTTTTTCTTACTTGCATAAATGGGTGTAGGTAAAGAAGCTAATTCACTAGGACATGAATTAGTGTATGGAATGTAGGCACTCTCACGTGTGAATTAATGGAAATAGTAAACACAATGATTAGGATGACGATCAATTTTAGGTGTCCACAAAAAAAACTAAGTAGATTAGGGAAAAGGCAAAGAAATTTGGTGCTTCGGATTTTAAGCTATGATACACCAGTAGGACAAGATTGATAAATGGGTGTGTATAATTGTTGATAAGGAATTGATGTAAGATGTGGTAGATGATGTAGAAAGAATGAGATAGAATCATAACCCTAAAGTTTTTAATAAAGGAAGACACATTTAATGTAATTAGTGCTTACACACCTCGAGCTAAAGTAACATCATAAGATAAGATTTTGGGAGGATTTAGAAGGTGAAATCTAGGTAACACCTTTATTTTTTAACTAGAAGGAGATCTTAATGAGCATGTAGAGAAGGACACTAGAGGATTTGGAGGTTTTCGTGAGGGTTATGGCATAGGGTAAATAAATATGGAAGGCAAAACTATTTTAGATTTTTTATCATTTTCTTTATTTTACAATAGTCAATACACCTTTTAAGAAACGGATGGAGCATCTTATCACATATAAGAGTGGAGTTGCATGTTCTCAATTTGATTTTTCTTATATTGAAATCGGACATAAATTTTTGTTTGGACTGCAAAGTCATACATAGAGAGAAATTGATGACCTAACATAGAGTTTTAGTTATGAATGTAAGGATTAAGAGTAGAGCGAAGAGATAGAATAATATGAAGTCCTAAAAATTAAATGGTGGAAATTGAAGAGAGATGAATGTAGGAGTTCAATCAAAGTGTTTTAAGGGTTTTAGGAGGTACAAGGAAGTGCTAATGATATGTTGAGATGGCCAAAAGACTAAAAGGTAAAGAATCATAGTGGTGGGCAAAAGTGCCCACGACAAAGATAAGGTAAAAAATGATTGTTATAAATTATGATCATTTTGTAAAAAAACTAACAATTGGGACAAATACATTGTAGCTAAGAAAAATACCAAGAAAGTGGAGAAAGAAGCTAAAGATAGAGCATATAATGGATTATACAAGTGTTTACATGCTTGCAAAGAGTATGGAAATCAAGACAAATGACATGGACCAAGTGAAATGCATTTAAGATAAAGATGAAAAAGACTTGGTGAATGACAAATATATTAGTGATAGATGGAAGTATTAGTTTCACAAGCTTTTTAACGAAGGGTACAATTCTTTGCTTTTTGATCGACTAAACAGAGAGAGGAAGATCAAAATTACACATTTTGTCATTAAATTCGGGAGTTAGAGGTGAAAGAAATTTTGAAAAGGAAAAAGAATGATAAGGCAGTTGGACTAGATAATATACCTATCGAGGCCTGGCTCGTTTTACTGGAGTCGGACATTAGTTGGCTCACAAAGTTACTTAATGTGATCATTAGGTCTAAGGTGGTGTCAGACGAGTGGAGAAGAAGCATTTTAATTCCTATTTATAAAAACAAGGGCGACAAACAAAATTTAAAAATTATAGAGTGATTAAGCTTATGAGTCGTACAATGAAGTTACGAGAGAGGATAATGGAGCGTAGGTTAAGGCAAGAAACTATACCATTGAAAATCAATTTGGTTTTATGTCGAGGAAGTCGATTGTGGAGGTTACATACTTACTACACGGTTGATGGAGAGATACTGAAGGAACTAAAGGGATTTGCCAGTGTTTTAAATCGCGGTCGCATTTGATTGCGATCATTGCGGTCGTTGCGATGCAATTGCGGCCATTGTAGTGTGAATTATTTTGTGATTTAAAAAATATTTTTGAATCTGATGCGGCCTGATGCGATCTGATGCGGCATATTCGGTCCGATGCATTTGAGTTGTAGCCTGCGTTATTTTAATTCGGAGTTACACCACAATTGTGGTGTATGTGGTCGCCGCAATATTGTGGACGCATCAGGTGATACGGTCCGCAATTTAAATCACGGGGACTTGCACATTGAGTTCATTGATTTGGAGAAGACGTAAAATAAGGTTTATAGATAGGTATTATGGAAAGATCTAGAGAAGAAAGGTGTTTGAATTGTCTACATTCAAAATCAAGAATATATGATGAGGCTAAGACCAGTGTGAGAACACAAGATGAGGTCTTAGAAGATTATCCTATTGTCATTGGGCTATATCAAGTAATAACATTGTGCCCTTACTTGTTTATGACTTGCACATTGACTTCATTGATTTGGAGAAGACGTAAAATAAGGTTTATAGATAAGTATTGTGGAAAGATTTAGAGAAGAAAGGTGTTTGAATTGTCTATATTCCAACAATCAAAAATATATGATGAGGCTAATACCAGCGTGAGAATACAAGATGAGGTCTTAGAAGATTATCCTATTATCATTGGGCTATATCAAGTAATAATATTAAGCCCCTACTTGTTTATGTTGGTCTTGGATGTGTTCATTGAGCATATCGAAGAGTCGGTGACACAATGCATGATTTTTCGGATGATATTGTCCTAGTTGGAGACTCGAAAAAGAGATTAAACGAGAAGTTAAAAATGTGAAGACAAGTTTCAAAAATACATAGATTTTTTATATGTTGATGTATATGGAAGTAAGTATAGGAAAAGGTGGATAAACCCTACTGTACATGTAATTATTGGAGACCGTACCATACTAGAAGTCAATATAGTATCTTGGACTAGTTATACAAGACAATGAGGAATTGAAGTAAATGTAATCCTCATTTAGTTGGAATAAATGACAAATTGCTTTAGGTGTCATATAATAGAAAGGTGTCATTTAAGCTTAAGGGTATGATTTGCGGCATAACTATAAAATCGCAATAATATATAAGACTGGTGTTAGGTGGTGAAATGTCAACAAAAAAATAAACTATATTTAATAAAGATAAAAATATTGTATTGGATGTGTATAAAGAGATAAAGCTAACTAAAAAGAAAATGAGAAACTGAATGTGTTTTCTTATTATGAAAAGCTTTAAACCAAAACTAACATCTATTCTTTCTTATTTCTTATTATCTACTAATTAGTGGATACATTAGACAAATTATTATTATTAATGAATTCGTTATGGATAAAGTTGGATTAACTTCAATTGTATAAAAGATGGTAAAATTGTGCCTTAGATGGTTTGGATATATGTGAAAGAGACCTTTATAATTTCTAATATCAAGTTTTAATTAGATGGAGGTTAGTTCAATTCCTAGAGGAAGAAGGAGGTTAAGAAAAAATGTAAGTAAAATGATAAGGAAATATTTAGAGATTATTGTTTTGTTAGAAATCATGATTTATGATAATCTGGTGTCATCCGGTCCATTTGTATTTATATATTTTTTGGTACATCGGAAATAAAAACAACAGAAACTAAAGCAAAGGGGAAAGTCCATCTGCAAGATGGACATTGCTCCTAAGGGAGGGGAGTCCTAGATTCTCAAGTCCTCATAGAGATCCAAACTAAGTTTAGTCATGTAATCTGCCATCATATTTACCTCTTTATAGATGATGCATCTGAACGTCCCAATTTCTCCTAAGCAAACTATAAATGTTATGAAGCAGACAAACAATAGGATCCATAGGAATTTGCACCTTATCAATAATGATATGGATTGCTTCAAGACAATTTGTCTCCAAATTAACCTATCGATGAGTCAAATTTCAAGCCACCTCGAGATCATGATTAATAGCTAGAAACTCTGCTAGGATAGAAGATCATGTCCTAAAGTTTCCACTAAACCTATTTAATCAAATACTTTCGTGATTGTGGATAACACCACCTTCACTGTTCGCTTGATCTTGCAGACTGCAGCTACTATGCATATTAAGCTTAACGCTTACAGCTTTCGGATGATACCAATGGACACTCAACATGGTTTGCTTCATTCGACATAGTATCAATAGTACGTCAATCCCTGAAATCATGATGGACATTTTGAGAGACATAAGAGATATCTCGTGTAATATTTCCAAAGACTATGTCATTCCGCCAATACCAAGTCCACCAGATGCCTGCTAAGAAAAGTCGCCCGTTTGAGAGTCTCGCATGAGTAGCCATCCAAGACATGAAAGATTGGTTGGACTAGAAGGTTTGTTCATTGAATCTCACGCGACGCCACAGGAGGGATGAGTTTCTGCAATCTCTTAACGTGTGGAGAAGGTCCTCAATAGCAGTGTTGCACCTTCCACTTGAAGTATTAGAAATTTTTCTCCTAAAAAGAAGAGAGTTAGTAGGCAAAAAATTATGGAAAGAAAATTCACAGAAGGAAGGAAAGGGGGAGAAGGGAAGGAAGTGAGGCACGTGTTTTCATGTGTCTTTTTAAAAGAAATGAAAGGGAGGAGTGTTTTATAAAAAAAACACTAAAAAAACAATGCCATGTAATAACAATGCCATTCCGTTACAGTAAAAGACGGCGATGTCCACAACCTCCACTATTGCACCGTTATCGCATGCAATTGACTACCTAGGTTCAAAATCATAAGAAATGGTGAGAATAACATTGTTAATTAAAAATGATGTTGAAGTAGTGGTTAGTGAATTATCACTTCTGAATTAATCAACCACTTGCTCCTAAACTGGGGTATGTTTAGTAACAATTTCCTTCCCCAGCTAAATATGTCATTGAGAATTTATGTATGACATTATCCTTGTAAGAAAAGTAAACCGAAGAAGAGGAGAAAAGAATTGTGAAACTGATTCAGTTTATTGAATTCTGTTTTTCTTTGTTATTTGATTATACTTAGCAAACTTCTATTTATATAAGTGATTACAAGCCATGTGGCAGTTACATAATTGTAACTGCCATCCTTCTAGAAGCACCTAGTCTAACAAACTAGAATGCTTAGATAAACTAAAACTTCAACAGAAAACTACTTCAATTTTGATTAGCAAAACTGATTACAAATATCAACTAATATCATCAATTATTCTAATATTTCCCCCTGAAGCTAAGGGTGAGTTGATGACTTATCAACCACTTGAAGAAGCTTTCTGATTGAATGAAACTTTTAATTAGATAGGGGCTTTGTAGAGGCATCTGGTGTCTGAAATTCAGATGGTATAAGCTTGACTTTCAAAAGCTTTGATTGGACTGTATCTCTTACAAAGAAGAGATCCAACTCAATGTATTTGGTTCTGTGATGAAGAACAAGATTGTGAGTTATGACCACAGTGCTAAGGTTGCCACGTAGAACTACTGGAGTGTGATGAGTAAGTTGTAGTTCAGAGAGAAGAGACTCAATCCAGATGATCTCTTGAGAGGTAGGGCTAGACTTCTATACTCAACTTCAGTACTAGACCTAGAAACAGTTTGTTGTTTCTTTGACCATCAAGTAACAATATTTGGACCAACAAAGATACAAGCTCCTGGGATAGACTTTCTGTCATCAGGATCTGATGCCCAATCTACATCACAGAAAGTAGTGATAGGTAGAGGAGTGGTGAAACTAACATGTTTGAGTTGGATGCCCAAAGTGAGAGACCCTTGTAAGTATCTCAGTATTCTCTTAACAGCAGTCCAATGACCATTCAGAGGATTGGACATGAATTGGCAAACTTTGTTGACACTAAAGGCAAGATCAAGTCTTGTGATTGTTGTATACTGAAGAACACCAACTATGGATCTGTATAGTGTGGGATTTTCAAAACCAGAGGAGTCTGTCTTGGTTAATTTGCAGGAGGCAGACATAGGAGTAGCAGATGGTTTGGATAAATCCATGTTGACTTTCTTAAGTAGATCTCTGATATACTTAGTTTGTGAGAGAAAAAGAGAGCCATTGAACATGTGTTTGACTTCAATTCCTAGAAAATAATCCAAGGAGCCTAGCCTCTTTAGAGCAAAGTTAGTGCTGAGTTTAGCAATAATCTGATTTATGTGAGGAATAGATGATCCAATGACAATTATGTCATCCACATATACTAGAACGTAGAGATTGTAGGTAGTTGATGTGTGAATAAATAGAGAATTATCACACTTACTGATTTCGAAGTCCATTTGAAGTAGAGTACCCTTAAGTCTTTCAAACCATTGCTTAGGAGCCTACTTGAGACCATAAAGAGCTTTGTGAAGTCTGCAAACCTTGGTTTTGTCACCATTGATGAATCCAGCTGGTTGCAGCATATAAACTTCTTCATTAAGCAATCCATTGAGAAAAGCATTATTAATGTCCAACTGTTCTAAAGGCCATTTGAATGTTACTACCAAAGTGAGAAGAATTCTAATAGTAATAGGTTTCACAACTGGAGAAAAAGTTTCATTATAGTCAATCCCTTGTTTTTGATGAAAACCCTTTGCTACAAGCCTTGCCTTGTATCTATTAATTGTTCCATCAGAATTTTTCTTGATTCTAAAGACCCATTTACACCCAATTGCTTGTTTATCTGGGGTAGATTAACAACAGTCCAAGTTCCCAATTGAATGAGTGCATTATACTCCCTTTTATAGCTTGTAACCAGAGAGGATCCCTTAGTGCTGCCTTAACAGAAGTTGGTTCAGTTTGTGCTAAAAATGCTCTAGGAACTCTGGGAATGAATGACTTGTCAATACTAGATTTGGAACGAGTTTGCATTGGGTGAGTAGATGTAGAAACAACAATAGGTAGTTGGACAGGGGAAGACTATGTTGTAGTGGATGGTGATGGTTGTAAGTGTAGGTTTGAGGATGAGGAGGATAATCTTTGAGTGTTAAGTATTGGCGAACGTTCAGTAGGGGGCCCAGGAGATAGTAGGGGGCCCAGGAGATGGTGCAGGAACAGAGGAAGAAGGTGAGGTTGTAGTAGTAGCAATGTCATTAAGGTGGAAGGTATTTTGTGGAGAGTGATGAGTGATTGTAGTTGGAGATGACTCAGGACAAGGTGGAGAGGGAACAACTAGTGCATAAGGAAAAGTGTGCTCATTGAATATCACATCTTTAGAGATATAGAGTTTGCCATCTTGTGCTATACATTTATATCCTTTGTGTTGGGTTGAGTAACCAAGGAATATGCATTTTGCAGACCTGAATTCTAATTTGTGATTTCTGTAAGGTCTTAATAGAGGGAAGCAAGCACATCCAAACACTTTTAGATAGGTATAATCTGGTGGAACTCCATATAAAAATAAGTGAGGAGAAGACTGATTGAGTGTGAGTGATGGTAACCTGTTAATGGGATAAACTGCAGTGGTGAATGCATACTCCCAGTAGGTCAAAGGTAGAGAAGCATGAGACAGTAAGGCTAGGCCAATTTTAACTATGTGCCTATGTTTTCTCAATACCAAAGGTATTGAGAATTTCTGTAAATGGTCTAAGCTCTCCCCTCCAATCACTTTGAATGGCCTTGATATTTTGGTGAAATTGATTTTGAACTAGGTTTAGAAAATGTTTAAACAAATGTAATGTATTTGACTTTTTCTTTAAAATATAGATCCAAGTGTGTTTGGTGTGAGCATCAACAATTGACAAATAATATTTAAAACCTGTTTCTGAGTGGATAGGTGCAGGTCCCCATAGGTCTAAGTATAGTAGATCAAAAGCTTTAATATAAATGTAAGTTGATGTAGGAGAGTGAAGTCTATGAGCCTTGGCACAACAACATGATGAACAGAAATCAAGACTAGTTTTATTACAATGTGAAATATTACATTGTTGAAGGACACTTTTTACAACAGCCTCATGGGCATGTCTTAATCTATAGTGCCAAAGTAAATATGACGTCAAATTCTTAGAACTAGAAGAAACAATGATATTGGCATACAAAGACAGCCTTGGATTGGCATTACAGTGTAAAGAAGTGGGTGACATAAGATTTGAGAAAGCATAGAGCCCCTCTGCAGTGAGAGAACCCTGAAGGAGTACCTGTTTAGTAGCCTGAGATTTGACAAAACAATGGTTAGGATGAAATTCAAAAAAACATTGATTATCCCTAGCAAACTGAGATACACTCATGAGATTTTTTGTATTTGTAGGCACGAGAAGCAAGTTATGTAATGACATAAACACTATAGAATTAACGGGAGACTGAAAATATGCATGTCCACAACTTGTAATAGTACCTTTGTTACCATTACCCATATAAATGTGATATGAGGTAAATTATTCAGTTGGTTATGCTAGAATAGACGGATCTAGAGTGAGGTGATTTGTTGCACCTGAGTCAGGATACCATAAGGATGGCTTGCTGGAATCTTGATCAGTATGTGTGATATTCATAGCATAGGGAGATGGATGAGCATAAGATGAGTCAGGTCTAGTAGTTCTTCTAGGTGCATGCTGATGCTGAACAAGCCTTGAGTGAATGTAGGAAGGAAAAGGAGCTCTTGGTCTAGTGTGAGGAGAAGGCAGATCATAACCAATTGTGGGAGAAGCTGTATAGTTCATGTGAGAATTGTAAGGATGTGAATAGCCATCAACATAGTTATGATTATATGAGTGAGGCATGGTATAGGCAGCGTCATATGGTGCATAGTAGCACCAAGCCACATCATGACCATATTTGTTACAGTAATCACAGAAGTAATTTGAGATTCTGCTTGAGGATCTACCGCCACGATTTTCACGTTTATGAAAACGTCCTCCACCACGAGAACCATTATGAATTTGTCCAGAATAACCATTCATATGGTGTGCTGAAGGGAAGCTTGGATGATAAGATGGATGAGAAGGTGGAAGTGGTACACTGTGTGTAACAGAAACTGGTGAAGGTGGTTCAACAGCAACTACATTTGCAGAAAGTGCATCAGAAATCGTTTTGTGTTTATTTTTTATCAGTCTAGACTCATATGTAAGCAGAAACTGTTCTAGTTCATTAATTGAAGGAGGATGAACTTGACTTTCAATAGTTGTGATAACTGTGTGATACTCCTCATTTAGTCCATCTAATACACAATCAACATGTTCTTCTAATGAAATGGGGTTCCAATTGAAGCTAAGGAATCAGTAAGCATTTTTTATTTTAGAAAAATATTCAGAAATGGTACGGAATCCTTAAGAAATTCTACGAAGTTGTGCCCTAAGTTGTCTACTTCGTGCTTTAGTATGCGCATTACAAAAGGAATGTAATTCATGCCATAATTGAAAGGTAGAATTACAACCTATAACCCGTGGTTGCAGAGATTCTGAGATTGAGTTGAGAATCTAGGAGAACACGATTTAATCCTGTTCTTCCCAGCTCAAGAACCCTGGATTTATGTGATGATTAGTGCGATCCGTCAGTGAGGAATTGCGGTGGAAATTCTGGATTCAGTAACCTAAGAATGCGATTTGATTTAAGAACAGCTATCATGAACTGACTCCATGTGAGGTAGTTCTTTTCTGTGAGTTTTGTAATAGGAACTGGAAGACAAAGCGGAGGAGCTGCGGCTTGAACTGGTGCAGCGGTGGAAGAATTTGGTGGAGATTCCATGGAAGGAGGAGGATCAGTGGCGGCGTTGGCCATAAAAGCTCTGATATCATCCATGTAAGAAAAGTAAATCGAAGAAGAAGAGGAGAAAGGAATTGTGAAACTGATTCAATTTATTGAATTCTGTTTTTCTTTGTTATTTGATTACACTTAGCAAACTTCTATTTATAGAAGTGATTACAAGCCATGTGGCACTTACATAATTGTAACTGCCATCCTTCTAGAAGCATCTAGTCTAACAAACTAGAATGCTTAGATAAACTAAAACTTCAACAGAAAACTAGCAAAACTGATTACAAATATCAACTAATATCATCAATTATTCTAATAACCCCTTTATGTCAATTTCCAACAGTGTCTTATGCTCAAGTATTTGGTAATATATTTAGTTTATTTAGGAGAATAACTGCTAGCCTTCTATTTTGTCCACAGTTTAAGCATTTTACACTTTAGAGACTAATATTGTCTATTGTAATGTTGTAGAACATTACATTTAAGTTTGATGAACTATGCACATTTCTTGATATTTAACTTACAAGAAACATGGTATGGAACTTGCTAACTTTTGAGCTTGAGGTTATATTTTCTGTCATTGATTGTTGATCTATCTTTACCCCTTTGGTTTCCTAACTTTTCTCTGGATTTAGTCATCAACTTGAAATTTTATGATATTTATGAGGGTATCCCCAATTTGAAATTTATGGGCTACTGTATATAATCTCTGATTTTCTTTCCGTATTAGGCGGGGAGCAATTTCTATCACTATGTATAACTTTGGATCTCCTAGGGTTGGCAACAGAAGATTTGCAGAACTTTACAATGAGGTCAGAAAATATTTTTATTATTTTATTGATGTTACTCTCTTTTCCTTGCAATAAATATAGGTTTGAATTTCCTCCTTCTCTAGACTAGCTATAGAAGTGGATGGCCGAGGAAATTTTGATACTGCAATTCTTTATTTATAAAAATTAAAATTAAGACTTCAAATTCTGTGCATATTTATTATTTTTTGCAACAACTACCATTGGCACCGAAAATAGGGCCAGACAAATGATGGCATATCTGCAAAGATAAGGTAAAGTGAAAGCATCTGGTCGCATATTAGATCTTAGCAAGTTACCTTTGCCATTGGCACCATCTTAATGATTGAGCATCTTTAGTTTCATGACCAGCATGTCAATCTTTGACCCTTGTAAATGGCGTGCAGACTCATCAATTAAAATTTATGAGAATGATCAGACAGTATAGTTATTATTAACTTGCGCAGAATTTGATTATGAATTCAAGTGAGGCAGATGAGATAAAGCCAGGTTTTTTGCAGTCCAATCAACAATTGAAGTTATACATTTGCATTATCCATTCCTCCTTTGGAAATTTTACTTTAACTATATGTCTGTATAAAAAATATTCTAATTTCATTGAGTTGGAGGAAAATATTTTAGAGGATGTGCTATTTCTTTTAAATAACCGTTGCTTATTATTGCAAACAACTATTCTTGTTGATTCTGCTTATTTTTCACATATGTTGTATTCTAGAGAAAGCATGGTTCCTTGTAAACCATTTGTCTAATCATTCAATTTACTCATCTAAAGATGCAGGGGACATCAATTTGGTTCTCCTTGACATCATTTTAGTTCCGCAATATCATAGAGATTGAAAGTGACATCAAATCTTTCCTCCAAAACAGTTGGCATGAATTTTGTATCTCAATCTCCCTTGTCCATTACCGAATAAGATATTGATGTCACTTTTGATGACCGAGTGACTAAAAGAATGCTAACTTTATTTGGGAGATGCCCCTCTCCACTTTTCTAGCTCTCTTCTTGATTTGCCCTTAGATTTTAGTATGTTCTTAACATAAACACTTCACATACCAGTCTCAGCAGATGCTGAGTTGGACAAAGAAAAGTCCTCTTTCAATTTCTAAGTTGAGTTATAACTTTAAACTGCTAAAATGGTGAAAAATACATTCTCACACTAAATAATCCAACAATTGTAGGAATAAGACTCCCAAAGCAACTAATCAACTAACTTTGGGAGAATATCATGGAAAACTACACTTAGAGCTATTTTGTCTTTTCAGATATTTATTTAAGTAAAATTAGTACTTCAGTTCTCTGCACGTTTTTAATATGATTAATAATTTAGCACTTGTTTTTGCAGAGAGTCAAAGATAGCTGGCGAGTTGTGAATCATAGGGATATTGTACCTACAATACCGCGGTTAATGGGCTATTGTCATGTGGCTCAGCCTCTGCATCTTGCTCCAGGGATTTTAAGACATTCTCTAGTGAGTGGTTAAGAAAATAGTTTATGCCTTATCACTCGCTACCTTTTCAGGTTTTTTGGGCAATTTTGTTGAGCCTAATTAATATGAAAATCAGTAGTATCATTTAGGGAAATTACAGAAAAGTAATTTAAGTTAATACATTTAAGTTTAGGACAACACTAACCACTCAAGCGGTTAATTAAGTCTAAATGTGAGAGTTGTGTGCAATTGTGTCTCAAGTCTTAAGGGCTAACCTGTTCCCCCTCCATCACTTTTTGTAATAACAAATCCTCATATCAGCATTATATGCTAATAGGGCAAAAAAATGCAATTATCACGAGAACTATAAAGGTGACTGAGGGATTAAAACTACCTCCAAAGCTACCAAATTGGTAGGCTACTTGGTGAAAGCTCCCATGGAATACGTTAATTGATTGTAGTTGCTGGATATGCATTTATAGTAATATGTTATATGACCAATGGAATCTTAAAAATCTATTCAGCTTCCTTGTTATCTAGGTAAGATTCGTAGATCAGGTTTAATTCACTTGATTTTATCAAATGATTTCAATTTTTCATTAATAGTTTTTTAGAGGGTAAGTTTGGAGCAACGATATGTTGCTTAGTGATCTCAGTTCAAATCCTGGAAACAGCCTCTCCGCTTGCAGGGGTAACTGGGTAAGGTACATCTACCCTCCCCAGATCCCACTAAGTGGGAGCCTTGTGCCCTGGACTACTGATAGGATGAGGGGGAGACCACCCATCACGCAGGTGCACCGAAGGAGGCCACGTGGCAGTATGATGTGGCAGAATTAACTGCCATACCAGTTTGAATAACTGCAGAATAACTGCCGTAGGAGAAGGGATAGCTTGGGGCAGAAGCTATAAATAGATGTTAGGAGGGTTAGTGTTGGTATCTTTTGAGAATTGAGTAGAGGAGAGGGGTTAATTCAGGGAGTTAATCTTGTAACGAGTAATTGATTCGGGGAATCAATTAGGGTTCATCTTGTAATCTTCTCCATTCTTCAAAGCAATAAACGAGGTATTAGTATTCGGAATCGAATTGATTCCGAATCGATTGTGAAATTTCTTCTTCTTTTTCTGTAAATTCTGTGCCGGTGTTATCACTGGTATCAGAGCACCGATTCCGGTGCCCTGAAAACCGCTGCGGTTACGCCGAAAATTCATGAAGACTCGAAGTATGTCGCGTTCCGGAGAGGATTGGGAACAAGAAAGAGAAGATATGAGAATGAGATTGGAATTGGCAGAATCGTTGGTGAAGAAACATGAGGAACAAATGGCGGAAATGACCGCGAAAATGGACCGATATGTATTCAGCGCAGAAGCCGAACACGGTGGCGACGCCGCGAGTTCGGTGAATGGAGGAATCCGCCGCGATAGCGGCGAGAGAAAAGGCAGAGAACAGTTAACACGTGAGGCACGAAACAGGGAGGAACCTTACAGCAATGGTGTTCGTCGCGGAAGAGAGTATCACAAAAGGGAAGATTCACGTGGAGACGTTTACGGTGGTAGGGACGACTCCCGTGGCAATGGAGTTCGTCGGAGGAGAGAAGCTCCCCGTGAAGAGGAATTCAGGGAAGATGAGGTAGATGGAAATGAATTCCGACGGGGAGTTGATGCTGAAAATGACAAACGAACAGGGGAAAAGCTCGGAGATGACTTCCGCGGAGGTACACGAGAGGAATTCGTGAACAGAAACGAAATTCGTCGCCGAAAACCTGCCGGAAACGACATCCGTACCAGGGAACAGATCAGAAATGAGTTTCGAGGGGGTGCACGCGATGAATTCGAGTTCCGACCTGAGATACACGAAGGGGATGAGTTGCGGGGGGGTACCCGAGACAGAATGGGCAGAAATAGTTTCAAGGAGGGCAGTCACGGTGGGAGAGAGACCCGTGGTGGTGTTCTAGGCAGCAAAAATGAATTTAGAGGAGGAATTCAAGGTGGAGGTGATTTTATAAGGGAGGATAACCATTTTAAGCGGGAAACGTTGAGGAAATTGGAAATTCCAATTTTTTCCGGCGAAGATGCATATGGATGGACTCACCGATTGGAGAGGTATTTCCAGCTGAAGGAACTTACCGAGGGGGAGAAGATGCAGGCCACAGTGATGGCACTCGAGGGGAAGGCACTGAGTTGGTACCATTGGTGGGAAAAGTGCAACCCAGGGCCGAATTGGAAGGATTCAAGATTGCGGTGGTTCGAAGGTTCCAGCCTTCGATGATTCAGAATTCGTTTGAGCAGTTACTAGCCCTCAAACAAACCGGGTCCGTGGAAGAATTTGTGGAGGATTTTGAGAAGTATGTTGGGGCATTGAGGAGCATCGATCCAGAATTCACTAGGGGAATATTTCTGAATGGGTTGAAGGAAGAGCTACGTGCTGAAGTGAAATTGTATGAGTTACAATCCTTATCCGACGTGATCCAGAAGGTGCTATTGATTGAGCAGAAGAATGCCATCTTGAGTAAGAGAAGCTCGTTTGGATATGCTGGCCGGACCGGAGGGAACCAGAGGGCAAACCCCTATTCCAGAACAGTAACGGTGGAATCGAAACTGATGGGAGAAGGGAAGTAGAACAGTTTCGGGGGAAATAACACGGTTGAGCACTCTGCACCGAGACCTATCAGTGAAGTTCGGCCAAGAGGGGGAGAGTTCAAGCATTTGACCAGTGCTGAGGTGAGGGAAGACGTGAAAAAGGACTATGTTTTCGTTGTGATGAACCTTTTACTAGAGATCATCGGTGCAAAAATAGGCAATTCAGAATGCTTATTTTGGAGGAAGAGGAGGACGATGAGGACGGTATAGGGGAAGATAGTATAGACGTATCAGAGGTACATGATCTGAGGTTGTCGTTGTGCTCTATGTCGGGATTCACTACGACCCGTTCGTGGAAGGTAGAAGGGGTGCTAAAGGGGAGAAAAGTGGTTGTCCCCATTGACTGCGGGGCTTCTCATAACTTCATAGCTCATGATAGGTGGTGCAGGAGTTGAGATTATTGGTTCAGAATACTCCCTCTTATATGGTGGAGGTAGGAGATGGGCGTAAGGTGAAATGTAGGGGGAAGTGCGCGCACTTATCTTTCCAGATACAGAATCTGGAAGTGACCCAAGACTTTTACCTCTTCAGTCTCAAAGGGGTTGATCTTGTGTTGGGTTTAGAGTGGCTATCGGGATTGGGTGAGGTCCAAGCTGATTTTGGTAAACTGGAACTCACGATCAAGCAAGGCCAGAACTCGATCCGTATTACCGGAGATCCCGCCTTTGCCAAAACCGAGGTCTCATATGGTGCTTTGTTGCAGGTCATTCGAGCAGAGGGGGAAGGGTTGATCATGCGTTGTGAATCATCAGATCCGAGAGAAGGTGGGACTGAGAGCACGCCGATCCGTATATTGCAAGCGCTCGAGGATTTTGAAGAGTTATTCACCGATCCTACAGGTTTACCACCGGTACGAAGGCAGGATCATGCCATACATCTGGTTGAGGGGGCAGCTATCCCCAACATTAGACCTTACAAATATCCTCACTACCAGAAAACCGAAATCGAAGGCTTGGTTAGGGAGATGTTGGCGTCAGGGGTGATTCAACATAACATCAGTCCTTATTCCAGTCCTGTCATTTTGGTGAAAAAGAAGGACGGGGGTTGGAGGTTCTGTGTCGATTATCGGGCCCTCAACAAGGTGACCATTCCCAATAAATTCTCACATTCCAAATCAATTCCCTATCCCGATTATTGAGGAGTTATTGGATGAGATTGGAGGGCCCACAATTTTCACCAAATTAGATCTGAAATCCGGGTATCATATGATTCAGATGTGCAATGAGGATGTGGAGAAGACTGCTTTTCGAACCCATGAAGGTCATTACGAGTTTGTTGTGATGCCATTCGGTCTCACGAATGCACCTTCGACCTTCCAGGCCCTCATGAACGAGGTATTACGGCCATACTTGCGGAGATTTGCTTTGGTTTTCTTCGACGATATTCTGGTTTACAGCCCTGATGAGGAATCTCACGAAAGGCAGTTGAGGGAGGTGTTGACCGCCTTGTAGGACCATGCGTTGAAAGTCAACCGAAAGAAATGCAGTTTTGCTAAACCCAGTTTAGAGTATCTGGGACATATTATCTCTCGTTCTGGAGTGGCCGCGGATGAGTCTAAGGTGGCCACTATGAGTTCGTGGCCTATACCCTGTGATGTGAAGAGTTTAAGGGGATTTCTGGGCCTCACAGGTTATTACCGTAGGTTTGTGCAAGGGTATGGGCGAATTGCCAAGCCTCTCACCGAATTGTTGAAGAAGGATAACTTTGTGTGGACCGACGAAACCACACAGGCTTTTCAGACCCTCAAGGAGGCCATGGTCAGTTTGCCTAGGTTGGCCATGCCTGATTTCTCGAAGACCTTTATGTTGGAAACCGATGCTTCCAGTAAGGGAATTGGGGCCGCGCTGATGCAAGAAGGTCGCCCTCTAGCCTTTTGGAGTAAGGGGTTATCAGCGAGATCCCAGCAGAAATCGGTTTATGAACAAGAGTTGATGGCGTTGGTACAGGCCGTGCAGAAGTGGAAGCACTACTTGTTGGGTCGCCACTTTATTATCAGGACAGACCAACGGAGTTTGAAATTCCTTACAGAGCAGAGGCTGTTCAGTGAGGAGCAGTTTAAATGGGCGGTAAAGCTCATAGGTCTAGATTTTGAGATTTAGTTCAAGCCTGGAAGGGAAAATACAGTGGCCGATGCCTTATCCCGGAAGGCCTACTATTCGGCACTCTCAGTGATTAATGTTGGAGATGCTGAAGGGTGGTTCCAAGAGGTTCAGCAGGAACCAAAGTGGAGGAAGGTGGTCCAGGATTTGGCAGAAAATCCTGAGTCTCATCCGGGGTTCCAGTTACCTCTGATCTTAGCTGAGTGCCACGACAGTGTGGCCGGCGGTCATTCCGGATTCTTCCGCACTTACAAGCGGGTTTCGAGTTTTTTCTATTGGGACGGCATGCGGAGTTATGTGAAGCAGTATGTAGAGGCGTGCGATGTTTGTTAACGCCAAAAATACTCCACTTTGGCACCTGGGGGGGTCTTGCAACCACTACCCATTCCCACTCAGGTATGGCAGGACATCTCGATGGATTTCATATCCGGATTGCCGCGGTCTAATGGTAAGGATACCATCTTTGTAGTGGTGGATCGGCTCACGAAATACGCCCATTTTTATCCTCTTGGCCATCCCTATTCGACCAAGGATGTAGCTTCCTTGTTTGTTAGAGAGGTGGTGAAGCTACATGGGTATCCGACCTCGATAGTTTCCGACAGGGATCAGATCTTTTTGAGTCAGTTCTGGCAGGAGTTGTTCCGATTGGCAGGTACTCGATTGAAGTTCAGTACGGCTTACCATCCTCAAACGGATGGGCAAACCGAGGTCGTGAACCGCGGGTTGGAAACATATCTTCGATGCTTTGCAGGGCCCAAGCCGAGGAAGTGGGTGGAATGGCTTTCATGGGCAGAATTTTGGTTTAACACTACTTATAACGTTTCTGCTGGTATGACTCCTTTCAAAGCCTTGTATGGGAGAGATCCTCCCACCTTGATTAAGGGGTGTACTTTTACGTCGAAAGTTGAGGGAGTAAATCAGCTCTTAGTTGCCCGAGATGAGGTTATCCAAGAGTTGAGGCAGAATTTGTTGCGGGCCCAAGATTTGATGAAGGCTCAGGCCGATAAACATCGACGAGAAGTAGAGTTTGAGGTTGGAGATTGGGTATTCCTGAAACTGCAACCGTACAGGTTGAGGACTCTAGTTTCTCGACCATCGGCCAAACTCGCAGCTAAATTCTATGGGCCTTATCGTATCTTAGAGCGCATTGGCCCTTTAGCTTACCGATTGGCATTACCAGAGCATACGCGGGTTCACCCCGTGTTTCATGTTTCCTTGTTGAAGAAAGCTCTGAAACCGGGTCAACAGTCTCAACCTCTTCCGTTGATGTTATCAGAAGAGTGGGAATTGAAGGTGCAACCGGCTACACTCCTACAACACTGTGTTGATCAGAATGGAGATGTTGAGGTGTTGGTACAGTGGGAAGGGTTACCGGAATATGAAAATTCCTGGGAGTCGGCGGCTCAAATGCAAGAAGCTTTTCCTCAATTTGCCCTTGAGGACAAGTTGAGTCTTTTGGAAGGGGGTATTGATAGGATGAGGGGGAGACCACCCATCATGCAGGTGTACCGAAGAAGACCACGTGGCAGTATGATGTGGCAGAATTAACTGCCATAGCAGTTTGAATAACTGCCGAGGAGAAAGGATAGCTTAGGGCAGAAGCTATAAATAGATGTTAGGGGGGTTAGTGTTAGTATCTTTTGAGAATTGAGTAGAGGAGAGGGGTTAATTCAGGGAGTTAATCTTGTAACGAGTAATTGATTCGGGGAATCAATTAGGGTTCATCTTGTAATCTTCTCCATTCTTCAAAGCAATAAATGAGGTATTAGTATTCGGAATCGAATTGATTCCGAATCGATTGTGAAATTTCTTCTTCTTTTTCTGTAAATTCTGTGCCGGTGTTATCAACTACCTTTTATTCTTAAGTGGCATACTGGCTTATAGATATATCATGTAAATTTACATGCATGGCCCAAGAAGTCAGCAAAGTTGATAGACATGAATTGTGAGCACCCTGGTTCAAATATCTGAAAGCACACTGACACTTTCCCATTACCTTCTCCCAGCCTCCCCCCATGGACAAAAAATAATAATAAATAAATAGATTTACATGCTTATATCATCAAAAACTTCTTCAAACTTGAATAGATTGGACAACTTTGATTCTTCATTTTTGCTAATATATCAAACACATGTTATACAGGAAAACCAAGATACTTTAGAAGATGGTTATGAAAGTGATGTTTTCGGGGAATCCACACCAGATGTTTTAGTTAGTGAATTTGTATGCTTCTTCCATCTAACTTTCTGCTTAAACTTTATTCTGTTCGTATCCACAATTTTACTTCTTTACGTGCATTTCATGTTCACAAGCATATATCATGTTATATCACAAAGAGATACTGAGGGCTCAACTAGGATATGGAGGCATGCATATACTGTGGTTGTGTGTAGTATAGGATGTTGCCTTATTTACTATCCGTACTAAGGTCATGTGAGAATTTATACTTCCTAAAGATTTTTCAATAACATTATTGCAGCATTTAGACAGGATAAATTCAACAGAGGTTAGAAATTAATTCCTAATCCCTAACTTTACTAGAACTATATTGGCTTGTATTTGTGTATTCTGACTGTGCCGATACTTTGGCAATATTAGTTATGGTAGTGTAATGTTTTATTGTGTCAATTAATCCTTATCCTTCACAATAATACACTAATCAGCATCACTCACACTGTGTTGGAAATGGCCAGACGTGTGTTTGCAACTGACAAGCTACTAACAGCTGCATCAGCACAAATGTGAACATTTGGGTGAACTCATGTTTGCAATGCACATCCAAACATGCACTATTTCTGTTGTCTCCAAATTTTGTCAATTCCTCTAATAAAGATATTATATACATTCGGCTTTTCTCTGGTCTTGCAAAAGGAGACTAAACAATCTTTTTAATATGAATCAAATTTAGAAAGTCAGAAAGACCTGTCAGATATGATGGCAGGATCGTTCTTTCTTCCTCCTCAAACTTTATAGTTTCTGTGACAGTTAAATGATTAATAGACATGGATAGAGGGGAAGGTTTTAAATGTTTTGATCCTTTAATCTATTGTATGTAATTTAGTGATCCGGTCCTCTCAAACTGGTGTAGTATTTTGCACTCTCATGCTATAAATCCTAACTCTACCTTTGTTATACTTAGTTTAGGGGCATTCTTTATTATTGAAGTATTCTTCTTAATTTATTGAGGTTCTCTATCTTTCATATCCATGTTGACTAATTCTTCCTTTTGGGTTTTAAGAGTTGATTTTTCTTTTATGTTCATTGTTCCCAATTATGATCTATCCAGATGAAGGGTGAGAAAGAGCTGGTTGAGAAGTTATTGCAAACTGAAATAAATATATTTCGCTCAATCAGAGATGGGAGTGCTCTTATGCAGCATATGGAGGATTTCTATTACATCACATTACTAGAGGTACTTCGTTACTTCTCTACTGTTTCCAATCACTTATTTTCATTGTTGTATGCTTTTTTAGTTTAGTTCAGTGTTATTAATACCCTACTGGTCATCAAACCAGTTAGGGTACTGATTCAACCGGTGGTTTACTAATTAAACCGCATATCGGCCAAATTATATATGCATATATAATATATTAACATTAATGTTGAAAAATCAATAAAAAATCAATATCTTTTTTATTTTCATTAAAAAATTAATTTTAAATAAAAACCGGTCGGTATGACCGGTACGGTTCAATTGAAAACTGGCCAGTATGACCGGTATGATTGCATGACCGATATAATTATTGTACCTACCGGTATGGGGACCGGTTCACCGGTTGAACCGGCCAGCATGAACCGGTTTTTACACCACTGGTTTAGTTTGCTTAGAAAAACTATGCCTTTGCAGTTTCCATTTGAAATTAGTGTATTGCTTTTTTTCTATTTTCTGGCACTGATCTATTATTTAATCCAGAATGTGAGATCAAATTACCAAGATTCAAGACCACAAGGAGTGGAAAACAATAGCGGTTAGGGTCGGTTTGCGGGTTAGTTTTTGGAGGGTAATGAAGGGAAAGGAAATGTTTCAGAGTCATGAAACACACTTGTGAAATGGCTCTCAATCAAGTCTTCCTTTTTCCTTCTTTTTCCTCCAAAAACCAACTCGTAAACAAATTTTAAAGGAGCCAACAAGGGTTCATCATTGCTGAGGCCAGCAGTAGATTTCCATGCATGTGACTAGAAGTATGCTAAGATATAATAGAAAGATGTTGAGAAGGGCTTATATATTTCTGATCATATACAGACAAATCTTCAGTGAAATGGTAGGCTTCACTCTCTATCAAGCGTAATTTTTGTCCTTTTAGTATGGACGACCAGAATTATAATCTTGAATGGTAATATACCAAATTACCAATGGATTTATTGTGATTTATTAGTATGTACTACACCCGTAAAAGTTTTCTACACTATTTTCTTGTACCTCATCATCTACCCTT
This sequence comes from Lupinus angustifolius, assembly GCF_001865875.1. Lineage (NCBI taxonomy): Eukaryota > Viridiplantae > Streptophyta > Magnoliopsida > Fabales > Fabaceae > Lupinus > Lupinus angustifolius. The sequence goes on along the minus strand of NC_032015.1, from coordinate 14,763,929 downwards.
CATTTTACTTTCCATCTTTCTTCTCTTTTCACACCATAGCATCATTCACATCTACCACTTTTTATCTCATCTCTTATCTCTCTCTTATCTATTCCATCTTACACTCCAAAATGGGGTGTAGCAAACTTTTTGCACACTGAATTTGGTTTTAAGGTTTCTCTTTTCTTCTGTTTGCTGACTGAACCTGATTAATGCATAGTTCAATGAGGTCCACTATATTTTAACTTGAACAATAGGCTGCAGCTTTAATTGATTGGCAACTTGGCATTATAGCAGATAAATGATATCTAAACATCACCTCTTTAAGCTATTCTTGAATGAACTCATGCCAATTGGGCACAAGATCCAGACTCTGTAAATCCAGTGTAATAATATGCATCAATGGAACTGACTTAAATGATATTCTTTCATTTCTTTTATTCCAAGTTGCAAATTGTATTTTGTTCCATCTTCTGGAACTTTCTGGAAAGAAGAGAGTAAATTATGTGCTTTATTATTTTCCTCACTAAGGAAAGAACAGTAACTACTTGAGGCATGGATTGGAAGAGATCACCATTCTATTCTTTAGAATACTATGTTTCATTTATGAAGGCTTACATTAGTTACATGTGTTGGCAATGAGGAAAATGCAGCAACATTATCAGTACAGATAACTCTGAAAATGGAACTGATGTCTTGTACTAGGAGACTGCAAAGAACAAAAATTCTACAATTTATAGTTTTACATTATCTTCATGTGTTATAGAATAATATCATATTCAAAAGATAGATGTTTGTCTTTGACATGCAACATGTTAAATTTATTTCTGGCCTCGGCATTATAGTCATGCAGAATGCAAACTATGTTGTAAATACATTTAATAAAATGCTGTTTATATATCATTATGTTTAAGACTCGTTTGCAATTAAGCTCTCAACTTCAGCTATGCATTGAGGTTAAAAATAAATTAAGCGATAGAAGTCATGTGTCAGGAGAAATTGGTACAAGAAATTGTAGCTGCACTTTTTCATAATGGAATCTGCAGATAACCAAGGAGAGATGCTATTCCATCATTGCTTCTTTGGGGAAAATAAGTTCACAAGAAATTTAGTTTTCATAACTTCACTACTCCTAGTACTCCATACCACCTTGCCACTACCCTCTCAGTTGTTACCCACCTTATCACCATCATGAACAACAAAACAGAGGAAAGATTGCTCACTTGGAGGAAACTAGGAACGTGACAATGACCCATTTTGTCTTCCCTTTCTGCCTCAAAGTCCATGAAATGGCCACCACTTTTGCCATTAATGATGCCAATGGATACCAAAGGGCGATTATCTTTCCAAGTTCTACATTTGGTTGACAATGTAAGATTATAAGGGGAGCACAAAGGGCAGTGCACATTGGGTTTTAAAGTTCTAGATTTGGTCAAGTTTTTTTTTCAAATTTTGTGAATGTAAGACCTAATTAGGCAAATATGAGAAGTGGAAATATCGTCCCTTTACCTGAAATAGGACAAGTTTATCATGTACTAAAATTATTCATTATATGATTACACTAGATTCTTTCGTATAGAAATATGACGGTGATCTCCGTACTTTATTATCTTGGAGATACTATAAAAGATGCTTCATTCATCATTTTCATATGTGAAATATAAAGGTAGGAACAGCAACTTACAATTATAAGGTCCATGAATGATTGTAGAGTGAACGCAACGTTACAATCAAACAAAAAAGATAAACCGACAACATTACAATCAAGTACACCACATCTAGAACGACACCAATTCAAGAACATAAAATTAAGATGTAATTAATCTTCACATCTCTCCTCACCCTAAAAGCCTTCTATCTACATCTTTCACCACATCAAAATTATGGACCCCAATTTCCAAGTAATGCAAAACACAAGTGCTTTTTTTTTAAGTAAAAGAAAGGTTTAATAAAGTTGGTGTAAGTAGTTCTTTCTATCTTTCTTTAACATTTTTCCCTTTATGAAGACACTTTCTATTTCTATGTTTAATATATTTTATTTGACCTAAGTCTTTTGTCTTTTATAACCCCATCAAAACCTCAAGATCCTCCACTATCCCCACATGCATATCCATTAGGACTTCCTCCTAAGAAAATCTTTAATGTTTTCCCTTGTCCATACCTTTCAAAGTCTCCAAAAAATTTATCAATTTATCTTATGGTCTTCCTCTCACCCTGATTGTGGTACATAAATACTAGTCACGTTAAAAGTGAACTACAACACTATGGTGATCCTATCTCCTATTATTCGTAGGTTTACCATCAACTTCTTCTATTCCTTATCTAAATTATTGGCACTTTATTTTTCAATCTTGTATCACAACTTCAAACAGACCCTTACTTATTGGCATTGTAATCAAGCAATACAGTAACATTCAAATTTTGGTATCATTGATCCATTGATTAGTACAGAATTTTGAGTTGATTATCAATTGTCTATTTACTTCATATATTTTATCTGACCTTGTTAGTATCAACTTTCACTTTTCCCAACCTTCCCACCCTAACAAGCACAAGCAGAAAGAATTGTGCAGAATTCATCAAATTTATTCTTCTACAATATCAGCATTAACAAATACTGCAACGCCAACAACTGATACAACAACCTGTCATAACAAATTCAAATAAAACTACCAAAAAGAGAGGCCTTTTGTGCCTAGATCCTACAATTTAATATGAAAAGCATGGTTGGGCTGTCCATGTCTTGAAAATTTCCCTCCCTTATTATGTTCTTAGCATATATATAACTACAAACAATGGTAAAAGACCAGGGCATACCACAATGTTTCATTATTTATTTTTTTCTGTTTTCATGTTTTGCTTTCTAAATCTAGTTTTAAAGCATGTCACAATGGAAGAATAGTGATAAACCTTAAAGCAGCAGGACTGAAAGAAGCACAATGGTTAGAACAAAGAAGATTTCAACTCTAACCACTAATGCTTAAATTGCTGCACATGATTACTAAATTTCATGCAAACAGATACACAACCGTTCAATTGTTGTCCAACAAATGCATGATAAACAAAAACTTTCAAAAGTTTGATTATGGAATTAGGTTCAAAGGTCAACATGTGTGTGGTCATTGCAAATATGAAATTCTCTTAATAAACAAAATAGTAGTCCGTTGACAACACATTTATGCCTTGAATCTACCTTATTCTAGTGACATAGTTACTTTCATCATAATGAAAAAGGAGCAATTGTGATTCTCTCTTCTCCATTGCTCCAACTCGAAAGAAGAACAATGAAGTGGATACTCACCAGTCATCGTTCAATTAAAAGAATGGCGCTAGTTACCGTACAATGAAAAACAATTACCAAGTAACTAGTGTAGATGCTTCCATAAAAAACAAGTATGCCTCTTTGTATAAACAAGCTAGAGCAAGAGAAAGCCTTCTCCAAAAGTAAAAACCTTCATAACACAACATATATATAGCTAAAACAAACACCCTTAACATGCCTCTATCTGCAACAGTGCCATAAAGTAAAATCTGTCCTACAAAACCCATAAAAACGGAAGAAAGCATTATCTATAGACTATAACCATATCTGAGAATTAGTAACTAATCATCAAATAACACCTAAAATACAATTAATCCATCATCAATCATGGCCATAACCACTAATCTTTCTCATACACAGTCGAGGAAGCGTGGATAATGTTAAAGTTTCATTTCAAAACTAATTGTCAATAAAAGGAGTAGGTCCAACGTCTATTTAAACCATAACTAAGAGAATGAGGCAGACGATGTCGACTTACTTCTCAACAAGTCCCCTCTACAGAAGCCTGTCAAACCAGACAACTGATTACCTTTGACCCATAATTAAAGGACATTTTTTGGCCTATGACAACTAGAAAGAAGTTAGGATCTGGCTCTTATATGTTTCATCTCAAAATTAATTGGCAATAGGAGGAGTAGTCCAACATATATTTAAATTATGCCTAAGAGAATGTGGCAGACAATGTAGGACTTTACGTACATGAAGGGATACAACAAAAGAATTATCAAAAGTTATTGAATTATCCTAAAAGTTATTGAATTATCCTAAGAGAATGTGAAGTGTGTGTGCTTCTTAGTACACAAAACCCTTGGAAATAGTAACAAATCACAAAATTGTAAATAAGAAAAATTAGCAGTAATAACAATATATAATACAGATGAAAAGCTCAGGTGAACCCTTTCCCTCTTATAAGAATCTGTATCACTGGGAGCTTCCGAACATGGCGGAAACTGCTTACAAAATCTCCATTCCGACCGCTACGGAACCCCGAAATCAAGGCCAGAACACGGTAACTAACAACAGATTATCAGAAAACCCTAAAACACAGATGATAAATATACAACAATCACGATGATACACAAAACCCTAAACAGTAAATAAATAAAAAATTGCGAGCAAACCATAAGAGAAATTGGCAAAACAAAAGGTACTATATATAAGAAAACAAGTATTCAACAGAATGCACAAAACGACGATGTCGAACAATTCATTGTTTTCCTGAAAAGGAAAACAAAAAGTAGCATAACCGTTAAATCTAAAGAGAATAGAAACCCTAACTAGTTGATATCAGCATCGTCGAAATCGTCTTGAAAGTTGTTGAAGAAATCAGCGTCGGCGAGTTTGTTATCGGAGATGACACCGTCGGCGAAGATCTCAAGAGGATCGACATCATCAACGTCCATGGCCATGGTGGAAACTTGGTCTTCCATCTCTCCGAACAGATCCATTGGCATTGGTCTCATTGCCCCAATTCTCTCTGCCATTTCTCCAAAATACTATGCCTTCCTTTAGTTGAGAAAAGGAATTAAGAAGAAATAAATACCAGAAAGAGATAGAAATAAACCAAATTTTAGTGTTATTTGGTTGCATATAAAAAATAAAGAAGTATTTTCTTCTCACACACTATCCTCGCAAGGATTCGTTGTCCGAAATTATATCCCAAATTATATTCTCATCAATGAAAACTATTTTATCAACAACATTAATGACATTATCAATGAGTTTTATATATTATGATTGTATTATCTATAGTTATATTTAATTAATTATTGATTCTTTAAAAAATAATTTAAATGAAGGGTATACGATATAGTGACGGTGCATGAATATTACATTTTTTTACCAAACTATATAATATTTTTGCTTTTTTATATATTAAGTATTAGGGGTGAACATGGGACAGGTCAGGACGGGTTAAGGTTTGTCCTTACCCGACCCTAAATATTGGTCGGGTCACTTTTTTGAACCCAGACTCGGTCTGAAGCTAACCTGACCCTAAATAGCGATCGAGTTAGCCTTTAAACCCGACCCTAGACCTGATTAAATATAATGCATACTCATTTTAGATAAAGACTTCTCAATATTTTTTAGTATTATGAATATGTAGTTTGATATATAAAATGATATATGTATATATTATTAATCATGTATATATTATAGAAAAATTAATGAATAAATGATATTTTCAACCAAAAGGGTATCAATATTCTATACACATTTGAGTAGAAACATATACAAACATGATGAGCGATTGACCTTAGGATGGGACGGGTCTGGTCATTCTTGGTCCCTACCCCGATCCTAATTATTGATCGGGTCTATTTTTTGAACCCGAACCTGGCCCTGGATCCAATTAGACCCGACCCTATTCGGACCCGCTCATAATTTGGTCGTGTCGGGTGAGAGGATATGGTCGGGTCCTACTCACCCCTATTAAGTATGATGTTTACTAAGACTAGCGCGTTGACAGACACTCTTGTACCTCTCAACTCACTTTCATATGGTTTGTAACGTGAAGTCTGTATATTATATTAACGAAATATAGTATTTTCTATTAAATAAGAGTATTTTGCAGTTGTGTTTGTTCAAGTGTTGTAATTTTTAAATTCTGTTAAAATTGAACATTCAAATAGTTTAGTAACCCTCATTTATTTTTATAAGTAAAGTGTATGATTAGGACATAATCATTGAAATAAACCCGTTCGTTTATTTTGTAGTTGTGTTTCTCAACTACATTCTTATTTTTGTAATAATGTTTTCACAAAGTAATAGATATGATAAACTGAGTAATGAATTTTGTTGGATATGATGAAATTGAGAAATATTTTTATGTTTAGAGTGTTGTTATTGAAAATTGAAGCCACAATGTTGAATTATAGTGGAGAAGTCAAAATTTATATATTTTTTTGTGTGAAACATAAGGGATAATTTACATTATTTATACAAATTTTTATATTAAATATGAAATGTTTACATAATTCATAATTAAATTACAAAAAAAACAGTAAGATTAAGTAAAAAAGAAAACAATAATGTGTGATGAAAGTAATAATGACAATATTTTCAATACTACACCTTATGAAAAATAACTTTTGAACTGAAAAACAAACATTTAGTAGAAATATGGACTGTTATATAAAGTACAGAAGATGACATTGTGAGCTTGTGAATCTCATTAGAGGTGAGACTATTGAGAACCGTTGGGTTGTTCTTTATAATCACTTCTTGTTATTGAAGTATGATGGTCACACGAACATAGATGTATATAGTAGCATCAATAGCATAAAGTTAAGACAATAAAATATCTTTAAAAACAATACTCTTTGTGAAATAAACTCTAATATACTATTCCTGCGACAAATAAGATGTGAACATTTGACCATTGTATTATCACTAATATATTGACACAAATATATTGTAAGTGATATGTATAAACATACAAATAGAAGGTTAATAAAATAATTATCATCACTACATCATTATCAAAAATAATTAAAAATGGGACATAAGAGAAATGCCTAAAGGGAAGGTCGGAAGAAGAAGAGGTAAAATAAAAAATTAGAATATTGGGTTGCCTGTAATTAAAAGGGACAGAGAAGTGCATGTTGTTGGTGTTTTGATTTTATAGTTTCATCAGCAATAATAAACAATGTCGTGGAGGTTTCTATTACCTATATAACAAAAAAAGCTTCATCACATACATGTGTCATCACCTCCTTGAATTGCCGCATGTCACACTCACAATAAAAGTTTTCTCACTCAAAGAATTCTACCACCTCCAATACAGCTCATCACACCATAACATTTGTTATTATCTCTTGCATCTCTTTATCTTTTATTCTTCTTCTTTCTTCCATATTTTCTCTCTATCATTGTATTACTAATTAGAGATCATCGTCTCTCTTTCACTCCTTCATTTCATTACTCTACTTTTCTTCAACCATTTTTCTCTCTTCTTGGTTTATATCATTCTTCCATTTCAAAAAAAATTCTTATTTTAAAATGATTTTATGCATGTAGATCTATTCATTGATTTTTTTCTTTGAAGATGTTGTATTAAAATCTTTTTTTGTTTATTTTATAGATATGTTATTATTGTTAGATAACTAGAGGAGTGAGATGTCTCTAATGACAAGGGCATCGATGATAGTTCTATTTGATCTGGTGTCTCTTATTGTTTGTTCACCCTTGAAACATCACTGCAGGTTAGTTTTTCTATATCTCTTTGTTGTTTCTTTATTTGTTTATAGAATTTTCTATTCAAAATAATCATTATTGTAATGTTGAAAATGACATGAACAGTGACGAGATCATAAAGATGAAGAAGAAAGAAAATAATCTCTGACACTTTGGTATTTTCATCATTTCTCCTTAATTTTCTAAAAAATTGTTAAAATGTCATTTGCTACCTAATATTGAACAAAAGTAGCTTAATATTGATTCTATGTTTTATTATTTTTGTTTTACATTGTGGTTCATCTATTTTGTTGTACAACATGAATTATGGTACTTATGTTATGATTTATTCTTTCATTCTTCATCACACAATCTTTCATTCTTCATCACACAATCTTTCATTCTTCATCACACAATCTTTCATTCTTCATTACACAAATAGATAAATATAATGAAAACTCAGGTTATGATTCATCAAATTTCACCCTCATTCACCAATAGGAATGTGGCTTCCTATTTGTTCTCTCACTTTCTTATTCATTCATTCTATTTCATTCCATAATTTAATCTTACGTTTGTCATTTGTCGTCTTGTAGTAATATTGATAATAATTTGATTGATTATGAACTTAAATGCTATGATTATATTTAATTAATATTTAAAATAATTTTAATAATAATTGTGTAATAATATATTGATATTATTGTAATATTTATGAGCAAAATTTGATTTCATTCATTGTAATTTAAATATG
>NC_032015.1:14755319-14755598 GCF_001865875.1 Lupinus angustifolius | reverse complement strand
TAATGATAATAATTCAATTGATTATGGACTTGAATGATATTGTTATCTTTTAGTTAAAATGATATATTTCAATTAATATTTGAAATAATTTTGATAACAATTGTCTAACGATATTAAGCATTAATGTAATATTCATGAGCAAAATTTGATTTCATTAATTGCAATTTAAATGTGAATAAATGGACAATAAATCAATTTAATTCTAAAAAATTTATTAGTGAGGATTAATGCATCATTTAAAATTTGTAACAAAATAATAATAATTAGGATCATTTTATA
>NC_032015.1:14754961-14755219 GCF_001865875.1 Lupinus angustifolius | reverse complement strand
TGATTATCTTTCAGTTAAAATTTGAAATAATTTTTTTAATAATTGTGCAATGATACATGATTATTAAGATAATATTTATTAGCAAAATTCGATTTCATTAATTACAATTTAAATGTGAATAAATGCACAATATCAATTTGATTCGAAGAAAGTTGCAAGTGATGATTAATATATGAATTAAGATTTGGAACAAATAAAAAATAATTGAGATCGTTTTGTTTATTTTTCTCACTTAACTCTATAAATATGTTCACCTAC